>NW_023270624.1:963420-965583 GCF_011800145.1 Mirounga leonina
GCCGGGGCCGGGGCGGCGGCCGGGGCCGGGGCGGGCGGCTGCCGGTGCTTGCCGGCGCGCTTGGCTTTGGCCTGGATGCAGCGCTGGTGCAGGGCGAAGGTGTGCTGGCGCTCGAGCTCCAGGCGCTCGGGCGACACGGCCTCGTAGCGGGCCTCGCAGGTGCTGTGGTGGCGCCGGCACAGCTCGATGCGCCGGCGGAGGCGCTCCATGACCGCGCTGTGCCGCGGCAGCGCGAACTCCGCCATGGGGCAGGTGGGCAGCACCATGGGCCGCGGGCTGCACGGGCCGGGCCCGGGGCGGGCCTCTCGGGGCCGACTGGCACTGCGGGCTCCGCTCCCCGCCGGCGGCCCGGCCGCCTCACGGCCGCGCCATGGCCCCGCGGGCTGCGGAGCAGGCTCGCGCGCGGCGGCGGCTCTTCCTCGGGCCCCGCTCGGCCCGACCCGGGCCGGCGCTCGCTGCCCACCTCAGGCTTCGGCCTGTCCCCGCCGCCCCGGCCCCATTGTTTTCCGCGCCGCCGCCGCCGCCATCTTAAAATTGTTTTCAGGGCTCTCGGAAGAGGGCGGGGCCCCGGCGGGCGACCCCGGCGTCACGGCTGATGAGCAGGCACTGTGGCCAATCAGAGCAGGAAGAGCGGGCCGCCCGAGGGGCGGGGGCGAGCACGCAAGAGGCGCGCGGGGGCTCCCGAGCGGAGTTTAAAAGGAACTCTCAAGTGAGGGGCGGAGGGAAGCCCCTGGGCGGGCCTCAGTGCGGGGCACGGGGCCAAGTATGACCGACAGGAGCCGGTCCCAAAGGCCACCCCTCGCCGGCAGGCCCTTCCGGGCCCGCAGAGGAAAGGGGCAGTCCGCGCCGCGGAGCGTAACCGCCCGACCCAGACGGCCGCCTGGCACTACAGCGCTTCACCATTTTCTGCCCTGCAGCCTTTTTGAGTTGTTTTCATAAACTCCAAAGTAGCCAGGCTTTTTCAGTGTCAGCTGTTTTTCGACCGCATTCCTTACATCCGGCCTCATAATTGGTCGGAATTGTCCACGAGGGAGCTGGAAGACTGGAAGAGGCTTCCTCTTGCACCATTCTGAATCACTGGGGCTCAGTTTCCACTTAATAGAAAAGTTTGAACAAGTTTCCTAGGTACTACTTAAAAAAAAAAAAAAAACAAAAACCCCAGCAGATGTGAAGAGGAGGGTGTGAAGAAGAGTCTAGCTCCGTTAGCGGGGACTAGAACTATAAAGGATGAGATTTCAGCCAAAACAAACAGGGAACCTGGCCTGCCATTTAAGGATGGTGGCTTAGGTTAAACTGAGTCACTCAACAAAATCCAACCAGAGACAATTACGTTTAGTATTACAACCAGTAGGCATAGGGGGTGGGAAACTGGGGCAAAAAACAGGAGCAGTGACTCAGTACTAAAACTAGGTAACTAAGCCTGCTTTGGCCCAAGAGATACAAGGAACAGTCATGGGCACCCTAATTGCTAAAAAGTTAAACATGAGGTGCCAGGACCACCAACAGCTCAAACATTTGTTACATTAACATTTTACTAGGGCCCACAAAAATATTTTAAAATCAGAAGGGGAAAAAAAAATGAGTTCTTATTCAAGTATTATTTTTATACAAATGCAGTAAAAAATAAATACAAGTGGCCCAAGGCAAAAGTGTCTAGAACTCATGAAGGCCACATCAATAGTTTTTTCCCCCAAGTCTTCAAACATAGGTATTTTACATTAGAATTAAATTATTTTCTAATAAGGGAGATAATAGTAACTAAGAGTACTACACTGTGTACTTCTCTTTCAGTAAGCAATCCAAAAGCCTATAGCACATATTTAAAAAGTTTTGGTCTAACTTTCAAAAATATCCTTGAAATACTTAAGAATATGTAAAAGATGGAGTCTGATTCTGAACATTCTCTAATAAAAATTTAAAAGTTCAATGGCTCCCATATATCTTAAAGAATATTATCATAAAACCTTTTTTTTTTTTTTTTAAGAGGGGGTGGCCTGAGTGGCTCAGTCAGTTAAGCATCTGCCTTCTGTTCAGGTCATGATCCCAGGGTCCTGGGATGGAGCCCCATTTCTGGCTCCTTGCCTGCTTCTCCCTCTCCCTCTGCTGCTCCCCCTGCTTGTGCTCTGTCAAATAAATAAAATCTTAAAAAAAAAAAAAAAAAAA
>NW_023270624.1:965683-1086526 GCF_011800145.1 Mirounga leonina
AAAACAAAAATCAAACCCCCCCCCCCCCCCCCCGAGCTGCTATCCCTATTATACAACAGAAACTGCTGACCCCCAATCCAGAAGAAAAAGGCGGCAGAATCTACACTGAATTGACTGGATCAAATCCACATGAAGACATGAAGTAATACTCAACCATTCACATTTTCTGCAGTAAAACACTTGAATTGAAAGTTACCATGAAGAAGTTCAGTCAAAAGCAGACACTTAACAGAGGGCTTTAATGTAATACCATTTAGTGACGTGACAATTTGAGAAAAATGGAGAGTATTTTGTGGATAAGAGAAATCGAGGAACACATCTGATGGAGTGGGCATTTTACAACACTGTGACAGACAGCCAGCACGTAAAACTATAATGTAAGTGCATTTGAAGAGCTAAACACTGCTGGTCATTCACTGATGTGTCAGACATTTAATCGGAAGGGTGCACCTTCAACAAAGAGTGAAAAAGAGAACCAAGAAAAGACTTTTGTTTTGTTTTTTTGACAAACTTTGCTAAGTAATCCTGGAAAGGCAAAGGAACACTCTATATTTGTCATTCCACACCTGGGCTGGAAGAAACTGTTAAGTGAGACACGAGATGTAACGTCAACGGTCAGTGAAGGCAGGTTTCTGGAAATGCCATAATCCCACACATTTGCTTCAAGGAGAAACCTGCAGACATATTTTCAGGTCTTGCTAAGTAACTGTTTATTTGCACTCAATACATCTGGGAAAGTCTGCTACATAGCTAAGGTCACTGTGACCACAGAACAACAGATGAAAAGGATAAAGCACTGAACAGCAAGAAAAATTCATCCCACCCTCATAAGAATTTCAGTGAACCAGTAAAAAATTGAAGATAAACAAAATAAACAGATACAGCCTTCATCTTTTACGAATATACTTCCTCCCCAAATCTCCCCAATATAAACACTTTGGAGTGTTTATATATTCAGTGCAAGAAACAGTATCACCGGTACATTTGAAACACCTCTGAAGAAAGAATAAAGCTAAAACAACTCTGAATACATTTCAGTGTGGTGTAATAATGATATTACACTATAGTGATGGGGGAGAGGCTCTGATAGCACCCATCTGCATTCCACATGAAAAAAACAAATCTAAGATCACTTTTTAAAGAATTCTACAAGCCACATACCCAAACAAAAAAATTTTTTTTCAACAGGACTGCTTTATCATGTAATTTAAGACACAAAGGTTACATGAACTGCAAATGAAGACTTAAAAAGTTTAGCAGCTAAAAAAAAATCAGAAAATTCATGCTGTATGTCACTCCTCCCATAAATACTTTTCGCCTATGTTCAATTACAGTCAATTCTGAGTTGGCTCACCTCTGGCTCAGACTTCTCAAGTCTTTACACAGAGTAAAAGAAATGGATAAAAATGAAAGACAGTATTCTATCCTATACTTTGACCCTGGAAAGGTGTGGGTCTGCTTAAAAAAGGAAGAAGAAACATACACTTAATCACAATAAAGCTTAACACTATGCGGAGCTTATAATCATTTTCAGCGACGGACTGCAAGCTGCGCTGTGAAGAAAATGCATAGCAGAGGAGAAAGCCGGGGATTTGGGGCAACAGGGAAGGAAACAGTGTCAACACAGTGGAAGAAGTGATGAAAACATCGGCATCTACTTGGGAGCTCCCGTGCCCTGGGAGCATTCCTTACATGGCCACCTGCTCCGGAAGGCTGGAGCCCAGACTCTCCCAGTTTGGGAAGCATGATCGCCCGAGTGCCACCTTATGTCACCTCCTCCACTGACTGTCTGGGAACACAGCTGTTCCAAGGGCAACAGAACACACGCACTGTACGGTCTAACCAACATCAAGAGGAAAAGTTTCTTCTTTCTGTATGTCTATTTTTAATACAAATGAAACAGAACCTTTCTATAAATTTGGGCTTCCATCCAGTCCATCCCCTCAGTTTCCTTAAGAGAAACTGGGTGATGGAAGCAAGCCAAACAAGATTATAACCACGTAACGACTGTACTTTCAACATGATTATCCATTTTAAGGGACAGAGAACACTTGAATGTTTTGTAATACCAAACTTAAAAAACAAATTTGGTTATAAAAACTGCAATTCATCCCCCTAGCATTTCTAAAGGTTGGTGTTATTTCTGCATGGACAGATTAATATATTAAATTAAGCCAAGAATTTAAAGACTGGCAAAGTTCTATCACTCTATTTTAAAAAACAAGGATGTTTAAAAACAAAAACAAAAATACGAGTTAGTTGCTTCATGTTACATTTCACAACCATTAATGTTATATGCTTGCTTTCTACAGAAACAGGGTCCTTTATGTCACAACTGCAATTACTGACAGCTTAGATGTTTACAATTACACGGGCTAGTGTTCGACTGGAGCCTGTCGATGGTGACGTCTGGAGGTTTTCTGAGTTTCAACCTAAGGTGTGCCAGGCCCTCTCCTAGGACCACGCTTGCAGGGGAAGGGGAGGGAGAGGAAATCACAGATCAAGTTCTTAAGATTGTTTCACTCTCTTCGAGGCTTTCTGTTTCTTGGTGATCTGTTCAAAATTTCATCCTCCTGTTGGTTGAAAAAATAAGAAATTCGCTATAATTAGCATGCTTTAAACAAGTTAAAACTTCACCAAGCTTTCAAGATCAGCCAGGCTCAGGGTAACCCATCTGAGGACCAAATAAGAGAAGAAAAATGATTAGAAGAAAATGCACCAAAAACAACAGCTATCTCAGAGGTGGCAGGGTTCTGTGTGCTCTAATTTAGTCTGTATGGTTTTCTGTAAACATCCACTTTCCTCAATCTAACCCATCAACATTTGCTTTAAAAAGGACCAGATGCCCTGCTTTCCCACGTGATCTTGCTGAATCCTGAATAACCGAACCTACTGGCCTGTGGGCACATCGGCCCCGTTCTGAGGCTGAGAAAGCTAGGATCTCAGGGGATGGAAGATGATCCTAGCAGAGCCCCACACAACACTCAAGACTGTAACTCCTACTCTACAGAGTGAGGATGACTGGGGAATATAAAATATGTGTGTGAGACTGGTCCCTGCCTGAAAGAAGCACATCTAGTTGAAAGTCTACATCGTAGTTGACACAGAATATAGCCAAAGAAAATAGAAACAGCATTGACCTTTATCGATGGAGGGGCAGTTGTAGAAGCTGGAATGGAAACTGCATAGGGTTTTCCAGGAAGGAGCAGACTGAAAAGGGCCCCAAGGAAAGTGTAGATCATTCTCTTTCCCTCATACGTCCTATCCAATGCACCCAAATCTGGACCCAGAAGCCCAGTGAGTTCTCACACTCTCCTATCACCCTGCTCGGAGCCACCGGATCCCGCGGATCCCGCCTGCATTATCGCAGCAGCCTCCGACCTGGCCTCGTTGATTCTGTAGAAACCACGGCAGCCAGCCTAAGCAGATCCTGTCACGCCTGTGCCCCAAAGCCTGCGATGGCTGCCCATTTCACCAGAAGAAGCCAAGCCCACACCGTGGCCTGGGAGGCCCCACCTCCTCTGGAGCCTTCCCCACCCTGCTTTCCTCCGCCCCCTACTCTACTGGCCACAGGGTCTTCTAGACTACTACTTCAGGCCTCCGTACTGGTTGTTGTCTCTGCAGGAACATTCTTCCCATGGACACCTCTACGGCAAAGTTCTTTATCTCTTTCCGGTCTGCCCCAGGGTCACCTCTTCAACAAGGCCTACCATCTCTAACACTGCAACCCATCCCATCCCACCTCCAGTACTTCCAATACCTTTTCCTGTCCTACTTTTCTTTTTCATGGCCTATCGCTTCCTAACATACTATTCATTTACTTCCTTATAATGCCTACAGCTTATTGTCAATTTCCTCCCAATGGAATTTAGGCCCCCCAAAGGAAGGGTATCTTTGTCTTGTTCACTGACAATGTGCAGCCCATGATGGGCACTCCATAAATACTTGTTGAATGAACAAATCCATAAGCCACATGGACAAAAATTTTAGAATACAATGAAATCATTGTTCAAGAAATATTTTTTTTTCTCCTCCTAACCACTAGACCACCAGGGAAGGAAATACTTTTTCAGGGCACAGTGGGGAGAGAGAGGAGACAGACGTGTTCAGTAATAACCTGAAGTTACCATTTTCGCAAACATTTTATTGGTTTTCCCCTGAAACCTTCTGCTTATTCCAGAAAACCATCTGCAGCACAGAAAAATACTTCTGAGATTCAGATGTAGTTTAAAATGATCCAAGGAAATGTGTACCTGTGTTGCTAAGAATTCCACTCTTACAAAATTAATTCTAGCTTTTTTTTTTTTTTTTTTACTGCCACAGCCCATGAAAATTAACTCTCTGAAAATAAGCCCCTACTTAAATGCATCTTCCCCCAAGCTGCTCGGGCTGGAATACGTACACCTTCTGCCGTTACCTCTGCTTTAGGTTTCCTGTCGTCCTCCTCCTGACTGGCAGTGCCACCATCTTCTTCACCATCACTCTTCTGCTTCTCTTCTGAGACAGAGACCAAAAGTACAACAAACTGAGCAAAACCTCATACTTGTTTTTGATAATGAGACCAGTAGCCTTAGGACACACCTCTGGAGTCTAGGGCAATCTTTAGCGTCGTCACTTGCTTCTGAGTTTGAAACATCTTAGGGTCTTGGCGTAAAGCAGATATTCTGGGGTCTACTTACCAAGTTTTTCTTCGCCCTCCTCATCCTCATCTCCCTTGTCCTTTTCCTCTTCCTTTTCTTCTTCCTCCTCCTTCACATCTGGTTGGGGAGCATCGGTCTTCTTATACTCCACAGGACTGGACTGTTTCTGAAATATTCCCCCAAAGCACCAACAGTTTTGTTCACATTTTTATGTACATTATCACATAATTATTGAATGCCTATGAATAAAGTTCTGCACAAGGCCATATACTGGCATAGATAAATAAAAATGTTAAGAAAGAATTCCTGCCCCGAGAGCTCTCTCTTCAGTGAGCATGTGTGTGTGTCAAAGGCAGGAGGCACAGTAAGAACAAAGAGGTGAGGCAGGAACATGCAGATCTAAACAGTCAAGATGACTGAGGCACAGACACGCAGACAGAACCGTGGTGGGGGGAGAAGACTGAAAAAGGAAACCTGGGGATCAGGTTACAAAACATCGAATGCAAGGTGAAACACAATCCTCATTTAATAGAAGTAGAGTACCTAAACAAAATTTTCTTTCCTGGTTTTTGGATTGCATACAACAAAGACTAAATTAGAAAAACTTTAAAATAAGGCTGGATTACCCCCACATGTATTTTTGGAGGGAGCGTGGGGATGCTGAGGGAAGAATGGATAATGAAAAAAAAATCAAAGACTGTTATAAAGTATATGAATACAAACAGCTATGACAAGGAGGAAAAGCTGGTTTGGGTCCAGATGGCTGGTTTTGTATCTAAGTTGTTGGGTTTTTTATTTTTGTTTTCCAGAACTGCTGCCAAATATTAGGGAAGAGTAATACAGCAGGCTTAACTACTACTAGAAACCGAAGGGCTGTAAATCCTACTCCCACCTGGGCACAATATATGGCCACTGAGAGCAGTGACTAAGGTTTCAGATGTGACCCAGTCATTGCCAAGAAAACTTCAGGCAAAAGATCTTAGTTATACTAATATATAAAAGTGACTAAACAGAAAAACTCATACCTTTCCAGAGCAGCAGAAGAGGATAACAAGAAACACGGGCAGAGCTACGGTCAAAATGTAGACCACCCAGAGCCACGGGCGCTCCTCAGCGGCCTCAATCATCTGCCCCACTACACCTGGCTGAAAAACAGGACGGGACAGACTTCAGGTCCTCGGTTTTGACACCAAATATAGGCTGCACTGTTCAATTTCTGCATGGCACTACTCAGGCTCCTCCTTTGTCAAAGGGTTCGAGCCAAGATATTCAGACAATATAAAAAGGAAATAAGAGAAAAGCCTCCATTTCCCCCCCACTCTTATCATCAAGGTGATTTCCCTTTCACAGATGTCAACACAGGATTCTTAATCACCTGCCAGAGGCCCCCTTAACCTCAGGGCCAGTGAATGGAGAATTTCTTGATCAGTATCTCTGGCTCTCCCACTCATAGCTCGACCATGTGGCCAATTGTGTGAAAATTGCATATACTGGTAAACCAAGATTCAACATTTAAGAGTGCA
Source organism: Mirounga leonina (assembly GCF_011800145.1). Taxonomy (NCBI): domain Eukaryota; kingdom Metazoa; phylum Chordata; class Mammalia; order Carnivora; family Phocidae; genus Mirounga; species Mirounga leonina. Next base: position 971,847 of record NW_023270624.1, read on the forward strand.
TTAAAATACCCTAAATGACAAATTTTGTTAAACATATTTTAGCACGGTAATTAAAAAAAAAAAGCAACAAAAAACCCTACCCTAACACAAATAGGGAATCTAAAGCCATTACATTAGACTAACGAAATCATGTCCAAACACCCAGTATTTTGTCTTTAGCAGGCATCCAGTCCCACATTTTATGCCAATATTCTCAAATAAGGGAAAAGACAAATCCTAGAAGATTGCCTGCCACAAAAGGAACAATTTGTCCCCAGCAATAACAGACATAAATGCCTAAGAAGCAAGTGAACACGAACCTCGGCAGCCCCGTCAGCAGCCTTCTTCAGTCCCCATCCATCATTGGCCCAATCATCAACTACTCTTCGATCCCCGCAAACAATAAAGTTGTCAAAAAAAATATCGGAGGTCATGGACCACAGTTCCAAACCAATAGCACTAAAAGGAGTCATTTTGAAAGGTTCCAGATCTTCAAAGAAATCCGGATTTGGTATTTTTCGGGGCTTCCAGATTCCCTGGAAAAAAAATATATATTTTTTTAAAACATTTCAAATAGGGGACCTGGGTGGCTCAGTCGTTAAGCGTCTGCCTTCTGCTCAGGTCATGATCCCAGGGTCCTGGGATTGAGCCCCACATCAGGCTTCCTGCTCAGCGGGAAGCCTGCTTCTCCCTCTCCCACTCCCCCTGCTTGTGTTCCCTCTCTCGCTGTGTCTCTCTCTGTCAAATAAATAAATAAAATCTTAAAAAAAACCAAAACACAACATTTCAGATAATGAACACCACAAATAAGAGTTAAGACCAATTGTGCATGATCAGTGACGGTAGTGTTGACTTTGTAAAACGTAACTGAGTACCAGGGAGAAAATGATGAAGATGTCTGGACTCCAACTACTTTCAATTTCTAACCTCAACCCTGACCTTGACCCAAACCAACACCTCGCTCTGCCTGGCACATTCCAACAAGACTCTTATCAACGAATAGCCTTGAACAAGCACAGGCTTGCTCAGTGGGGATTCGCAATGTACGTGACCTTCAACCAGCAATTGTACTTCTTGATAACTAGCTAGAGGAATAGTTACCACACATACCCAGACACACGCAAGGGTGATCACTGCAGCAAAGACTCTGAAAGCAAAAATGCGTGGAAGGCAATCCACCCAAATGGCCATCCACAGAACAGCTAAAGGGCGGTTTTAATTCAAGGGCGATTTTAATTTATCTTATTGCTTGAATACACAACTAAAAATACACTTACAAACAGAAAAGTATACACATAGCATATGCACAGAGACACACACCCATACCTTACATTTTAAAGGGGGACAGGGATGCCTAGATGGCTCAATTGGTTGAATGTCTGACTCTTTTTTTTTTTTTTAAAGATTTTATTTTTATTTATTTGACAGAGAGAGCACAAGCAGAGGGGGAGAGAGGGAGAAGCAGGTTCCCTGCTGAGCAAGGAGCCCGATGTGGGACTCAATCCCAGGGCCCTGGGATCATGACCTGGGCCGAAGGCAGCCACTTAACTGACTGAGCCACCCAGGCATCCTGAATGTCTGACTACTGATTTGGGCTCAGGTCGTGATCTTGGGGTCTTGAGATTGAGCCCCATGTCAGGCTCCACGCTCAGCCCGGAGATGGCTTAACACTCTCTCTCCCTCTCCTACCCCTCCCCACTGCACGCTCGTGCTCTCTTTTTCTCTGAAATAAATTATTTTGTGAAAAATAAGACAAAGTAAAGGGGGACAAAGTGGAAATTAATGATGACAAATCATTTGACTAGGACAGAAACTGAGGAGACCAGGGTCTGAGTGGTTACGTCTGTAGCAAAGCTGCAGCTTTATAACATCACCATCTGTACCGTCTTTTCACAGCTGAGATACTGAGGCGAAGCACTGGGCAGACTCGGGGTCAGGGAGCCCCCTCCCGTCTCCACGCTCTACCCACTGCATCCCACGGATCGCCAGTTTGGATCCAGTGGCTGCAACACCCCACACCACACAACAGCAGGGTGCCCAAATAACAAGCTTTCCATTTTTCTTTTCTGTTTTTAAACACAGGTTACAAAGCAATTATGAAACCTCTTTCCAGTCCCTAGGTGTATTTTTTCAACACCTAGCATATAAGCTCTCTCTCAATTCTGAAGTTTGTTTTTTGGGTTTTTTTTTTAAGCTGGGCGTGGAGCCTAACGCGGGGGTTCAAGTCACCACCTGACTCTTGAGATTTGAGCTGAGATCAGGAGTTGGACTCTCAACTGACTGAGCCACCCAGGCACCCCTCAAGTTGGTTTTGTTTTTTAAAGATTTTATTTATTTAATTGACAGAGAGAGAGAGAGACAGCGTGAGAGGGAACACAAGCAGGGGGAATGGGAGAAGAAGCAGGCTTCCCGCGGAGCCAGGAGCCCGATGCAGGGCTCGATCCCAGGATCCTGGGATCATGACCTGAGCCGAAGGCAGACGCCCAGTGACTGAGCCACCCAGGCGCCCCTCAAGTTTGCTTTTAATTCAGTTGTTTGAATACAGTGATCAACCACGCAGCCTCGCTACAGACAAAACTTCTATCCAAACAAACAGATCAATGAGGTAACTCAACCATCAGGAGGCACAAACCTGGTAGTTAGGATTGTCAATCATGGGAGGCTTCCATTTGCCCTTATAATTAGGGTTGTCAATCATAGGTCGCTGCCAGACACCACACCCAGGGGCCGACTCACACTTAGGGTTGGCAATCTGAGGAGCCTCCCATTCCCCATCCATATCTTCATCCCTGTGGAGATACAGACAAATTACAAATAGATTCTGTGATGCGAGACTAGGACGGCCACGCCAGGGCTCCCCTGAAATCCTGCAGTCATACTGTGTCACTGGAGTATCATCTTACTCCTGCATTTCCAGTAAGAAGGGTTTTTCATGACAGGTGCATTAAAGACAAACACGTAATTAAATTTGTTGAGCTCTACACTTAAGTTGGACACTTGGCTATATTTAATCATTAACTTTCACTTCAATAAAAAAGCAGTAATTTAAAAAGTTAACTGAAGCTCTTACCAATCCTCTGGCTTCTCCGCATCTGGATCAGGTACATATTCGGGCTCATCATCTAACCAGCCTTCAGGCTTTGTAGCTTCTTCATCTGGAATCTTAGCAGGGGCATCTTCATCCCTTAAACACAAAAGAAAAAGCTAATTATGACAACACTGACTGAAAAATCACAATGTGATCCCACGTCATGAATCTGAAACAGGGCAATCTGAAAATATTTCAGTCACACTTAATCTCAAAATTTAAAATAATTCCTCCTAGAAAATAGAAGAGAGTAATTCATTCCTATGATAGTGGTCTAGTATTCAGAATAGAGAGCTCTTACAATTCAATAATAAAAAGACAACCCAACTTAAACACTGGCAAAGGATGTGAATAGACATTTCTCCAAAGATACACAGAGGGCCAATAAGCACACGAAATGATGTGTAACATCGTTAGCCACCAGGGAAATGCCAATCAAAGCCCTAATAAGCGATCACTTCACGACCACTAGGATGGCTGTGAGAAAAATGACTGATAAAAACAAGTGCTGGCGAGGATGTGGAGAAACCAGGACTCTCATAACGTTACTGGTGGGAAAGTTAAAAACAGCAGCAATTCTGCTCCAAGAGCAATGAAAATGCAGAACCATTCAAAATCTGTAACGACTGTTCATAGCAGCAGGGCTCATAACCACTGCCAAAACAGGGAGACAACCTAAACGTCAGTCAACCGGGGAATGGATGAAGTGTGGCGGTTATCACACGATGGAGTATTATTCGCTCAGAAAGAGGAATGGAGTACTGTCACATGCTTCAACATGGATGAACCCTGAAGACATTATGCTCAGTGAAAGAAGCCAGACACAAAAGGTCATACATTACAGTATGCTACGTCCAGAATAGGTTAATCCAGAGATAGAAAGTAGTTTAGTGATTGCCAAGGGGCTGGTGGAAGGGGGAAACAGGAAGTAACCGCTTAATGGGTATGGATTTCTTTTTGGGTGATACAAATGTTCTGGAATTAGACAGTGGGGATGGTTCTGTGAATATACCGAACTGCTGAATTGTACCAATTACGAGGGTGGATTTTAGTATGTGAATTGTAACTCAAACAATTACTCTTTTTTTTTTTTTTTTAATTTTATTTATTTATTTGACAGAGAGAGAGAGAGTGAAAGCAGGAACACAAGCAGGGGGAGTGGGAGAAGGAGAAGCAGGCTTCCTGCTAAGCAGGGAGCCCGATGCGGGGCTCGATCCCAGGACCCTGGGATCATGACCTGAGCCGAAGGCAGACGCTTAACGACTGAGCCACCCAGGCGCCCCTCAAACAATTACCCTTAAAATAAAAGTTTGTCAAGTAACTAATTTCAAAGTTTTACACGGTTACTATGAAACATATCATATTAACTGGTAAGCAAAGACATCTTCTATCCTCTATCAGGATTATGCTTCTTTTTGACTCATGCTTGTTTTAAATTAATTGCATGAGAACATTGTATAACATTTAGCTGGCCCTTTTAATGAAGCTAAACATTCACACTCCTACCCCCAAAATAAATCCGCTAGTTAAGGAGCGTGATACTGAAATAGGCTGAATCCAGATCTATGTTCGTGAATACACAAATAAATTCAGCGTTTACACTAGTGCGGCATGAAAGTTCAGGTACACATACTTTTTTTTTTTTAAGATTTTATTTATTTATTTGACAGAGAGAGAGACAGCGAGAGCAGGAACACAAGCAGGGGGAGTGGGAGAGAGAGAAGCAGGCTCCCCACGGAGCAGGGAGCCCAATGCGGGGCTCAATCCAGGACCCTGGGATCATGACCTGAGCCGAAGGCAGACGCTTAATGACTGAGCCACCCAGGCGCCCCCAGGTACACATACTTTAAGAAAGGAAAAATATCAGCTAGAATTTAACGGCTCTTTGTCACTTCCTGACATTTCTGAAAGTCACTGTATCGGAGTTCAAACACGGCCATACACAAGAGTACAGCCCTGTTGTTCTCACTTTTCCTCACTCTCCAATTCTTATCCTACAAGAAAGGCTACACAGCGTATACTCAAGTTCACTCACACATGTCAAGCTCACTCCTACTCCTCTATTTTTGCACAAGCTGGGAATATCATTTCCCATCTTCACCATTTGCTTGACTCCTACCCGACTTCCAAGTCCCAGTTTGACTTGCTCTGCTCCAAGAAACCACCCCTGGACCAGGTATACTTGGTGCTCTGGTCACTTACTAATAATACCTACTATTAGATCACTCACCACATACATGCCAACTTCACCTGCCTATCTTACAGCTGGACTGGGAGTCATGCGGGCAGCTGGTATCCCTGTGGCTTTGTATTCCATTGCCCAATACAGAGCAGAGATGTCTTGAGTGTTATTTAATGGGGAAAAGGTTATTTTTCAAATTAAAATTTAAAATTTTGGGGCACCTGGGTGGCTCCATTGGTTAGCAACTGCCTTCGGCTCAGGTCATGATCTCAGGGTCCTGGGATCGAGCCCCACTTTCGGCTCCCTGCTCAGAGGGGAGCCCTCTCCCTCTACCCCTCCACCCCCCCACTTGTGCACGCATGAGTTCTCTCTCTCTCAAATAAATAAAAATTAAGCAGGGAGCCTGATACAGGGCTAGATCCCAAGACCCTGAGATCATGACCTGAGCCAAAGGTAGACGATTAACCAACTGAGCCACCTAGGTGCCCCAAAATCTTTAAAAAAATAAATAAAATTTCAAGACTTTCAAATGTTAATTCATAAAAGCACTGGAAGAGCAAGGCCAAGAAAGGTTCTGCTACAAACCACCCATGTTACCACTGGCAAACTCATCAACTTCAGCATTTTGTGGCTTGTAAAATGGTATTAGGCAATCCAGATGACCATTATCGCCCATTTTCAGCTATAGTGGTCTCCATTTTTCCTACCATTTAGACAGCATCACAGATTACTGAAATTATGAGATCTTAGCCAACACTGAGTTGCTTAAGCCATGTGGAACATATGAAATGCTGCACTGCAAAGACTCACCAGTCATCTGGTTTGACAGCATCGGGATCTGGTATTTTTGGTCTTTCATCCCAATCCTCAGGCTTCTGGTCTTCTGGGTCCTCAATTTCACGTGAAGGATTTACAGGAGGAGTCATGTCATTTAGCAAATTTCCACTATTCACAACAGATTGGTCCACTAATATTTCAAAACTATTATCTGGATTCAAGACTGAAAAAAATGAAATGCAATTAAAGAAAAATAAATTAACCACTCACTCCCCAAGCTCTCTTTACCACAGCAGATCATATTTCTAATATAAAACGGAAGCACAGTGTAATGACCTCAGGGTGTCAGTCAGAACATGGTCTTGGAGCCTTATGTAAGTTAACTCTCTCTTCCATATTTGTAGATCATAAATGCTAGTTCCTCAGGATTTTAAAATTAAAGCAAATGATACATAAAATTTAAAATGCCAGAAGACTACTTATAGACATTAAAAACATCAAAACACCAAAGAACTAATGCAATAATAGTCTGACACAAATGGTTACACATTAGTCAACAGGCAAATAAGTTAATTTATTATAACCATCACCTCAGAGCAAAAAAAAAGAAAAGCCCATTTCCTCATTTTTTGAATTGGTACTACCATATATGTCACCAAAATTTCAAAGTACACAAGCTCTTGATCTTATTTATTAAACTACATGCCTACTTACGGTTGTACTTCTGGAGTCCAGGGGAACTTTAAATCCATAAAGGTATCTTAAGTGAGACTTCCTCTGAAGCCTGGATCCCACACCTAAATGTCTCACAGGCACCTGGCTAAGTCCCAGCACATCCAGAATACCACGGAAAGCAAGGAGCGCCCATACCACTGACATCAATGATCATGAGACCAGCAATGTGATCAGTCATATGTACTCTCAGAGAGATTCCTACTTTTGTGAGGGGAGCAAGTGAAATACAGCACGTCCAACTTTTTTTTAAATTTATCTGAGAGAGAGAGAGAGAGAGAGAGAAAGTGCGTGCATGTGTGCAAGGAGAGGGAAAGAGAATCCTCAAGCAGACTCCCTGCTGAGCATAGAGCCAGACGCGGGGCTCAATCCCACGACTCCAAGATCATGACCTGAGTTGACATCAAGAGCCAGCCACTCGGGGAGCCTGGGTGGCTCAGTCGGTTAAGCGACTGCCTTCAGCTCAGGTCATGGTCCCAGGGTCCTGGGATCGAGCCCCACATCGGGCTCCCTGCTCCGCGGGAAGCCTGCTTCTCCCTCTCCCACTCCCCCTGCTTATGTTCCCTCTCTCGCTGTCTCTCTGTCAATTAAGTAAATAAATAAAATCTTAAAAAAAAGAGCCAGCCACTCAACCGACTGAGCCACCCAGGCGCCCCTAGCACGTTCAACTTTTAATAAAACATTACATGTGTTTATACACATATAGCCAAATACATACTACAATGTTGATATTTCAGATAATTTTAAATGTCTTTTGTTTGCTTATTTCTAGCTTTTGAATTCTATACAGAGCATGTGTTACTTTTGTTATAAAGAAAAAAGGTTACTGTATTCTTTAGGAAAAGAGACATGTCCACATATACTCAAACCAGCAGGAAAAGCTTCATTAAAATAAAAAACACATTCCAGGGGCCCCTGGGTGGCTCAGTCAGTTAAGCAGCTGGCTCTTGGTTTCAGCTCAGGTCCTGGTCTCGAGCCCACGCCAGGCTCTGTGCTCAGTGCAGAGTGTGCTTGAGGATTTCTCTCTCTCTCTGCCTCTCACCTCCCTTGCACGGTCTCTCTCTCTCTCAAAAACAAACAAATCTTTAAAAAATAATAATAATAAAATAAAAAATGCATTCCAACGTCCAAATGATTAAACTCAACTCTAGGTGGCTCAGTTGGTTAAACGTCTTGATCCCGAGGGTCCTGGGATCAAGTCCCGCATCGGGCTCCTTGCTCAGCGGGGAGCCACCTTCTCCCTGTGCCCTACCATTCCCCCTGCGTGTGCTCTCTCTGACAAATAAAATCTTAAACACACACACACACAAACCCCAACTATCTAGGTATTGGAGCATCCAAAGTTCAAATGAAAGAGAATTTGAAAAAAATGTACATATATTTCTATTGCGTCCCATTATTTAACATGTTATCAACAACAAAATACACAATGGGAGAAAATGAGGGGAATCAGCAAAGCTCTTTATGGAACATAAAAGCTTACTCTTAGAACGGTCTCAAACCCCACTTCTCAATTCAACCTATGGGAAAAGAAGCTTTTCTTAGTGCTGAGAAATTAAGTCCTTTTTACCACTAAGATATTAAGTCAACAGAGACTCTTATTTGCAGGCGTGGGTCTTCTGCAGATGTGCAATTTTTAAATTAAACAGATGATAAATGTATAGTGCCATAACACCCCCAAATTAATATGTTTTCTTACTTAATGTATAAAGATGTGTTTTCTTATCAGTAAAATAGGTCTTCAGATCTGCATCTGGCCTCTTGGCATGCTTTTCTTCATATATACCGGTTTTGGGGTTTTTGTGGCGGAAGATGAAGTGCAATTTATAGTCTTCTCCACATTTATCTGGACCAAACATAATCGTATAAGGGGTCTTGTCGTGGAACTGATCCTTCAGAAACAAAAATGAATTATTTTTAAGTGACTCAATCAAAGTGTTCAAAAGCAAACTTTCAAAGTATGCTATTTCCTCTAATAAAATCCCAAGTAAATTTTTGGCACCTTAAAGAAAAAGTTGATTCATTTACGAGGCTTATATAGATACCAGTGAAAAGGAATAACCAGAAATTACCAGAGAACTTTACATGAAGATATAGGAAGGTACTTTAAAAAAAAAAAGAGTAATGCATGTATCTAATAGTTACTGCTTCTTTCATAAAACAAAGAAATAAGTTTTGCCAAAACTAAAAATTACACAGAACAGAAATCAGGGATAAGGCACGATGGCTTTGAAATTCACATTTCAAATAAAAACCAAAGAAGAGTCTAAGTCAATATTCCCAATCCTCTAAATATTTCAACAGTAGGAGAGGAGGCCTTCATTTTCCCAGGTCTTACAAGATTGTCTTTCCTTTTCTCTAAGATTCTCAAAAGACAATTGTGGGCGGCCACAAGGAAACAGGAAGGACCTACCAGGTTGAGTTCTGGGGTTTTGGAAAGCAGTTTCACGTAGGCACCACCACATTCTATTCCATTTTGGAAATTAACCTCATATCTGATTTCAAAGAGAAAAGTAGAAAACCGTAAGGCATTCTGAAAGATCAAATTTCTTAATTTACTTCCCCTCTCCCCCATGTTTTATCACAGGTCATACTTTTATCCTTAAGAAAAATTCCATCTTCTATTGCTTTTGAAGACTTTTTTTTTTTTAAGGTAATTTTTACGCCCAACTGGGGCTCCAACTCACACCCCAAGATCAGGAGTTGCATGCTCTACCGACTAAGCCAGACAGGTGCCCCTCATTTTCTATTGCTTTTGAATGGCTACCCAACCACTCCCCAAATGTAAGTTAAAATAAAACAAAACTTTAATGCAGATTCCCAGTGTACACTTTTTATAAAATCCTGATCATTTGCTATCAGGAGAAAAATAAGTCAATCTGTTTCAAAAGAATTTACTGGGAAGGAAAAAAAAAATACTGGATTACAAGATACTTAAATACACCACAAACCCGCTACTGTAATATATAATTATTCTTATAATTTTTTAGAGTAGAGTAATAATTTCCTGAGATCTGGGAAGTTTCTATCAAGCAAACATTTCACTCACTGAACAATGAGAGGCTTGGTATCAAACAGGAAGGGCTTGTTCAGTTTTGCAGAGATGGCATGATGCTTGGCCCGAGACACCAACACAAGCCCTTTATCACCTGGGAGCTTTGTTTCCTTCATTTCATCTACCTCCCACTTTCCTGTAAGACATCAGAAAAAAATCCACTTCCTAATTATGCCTTTGAAGATCCCTTAAATGGTAACAAGCAAAACTCCAAGTTGTGCACATCTATCATATTGGCAAATTTTTAACCTATTCCATTTACCTATGAGAGCTAGCCTATTAACCACACACATGTGACAAGTATTAGGATATGGTTTTTAAACCTGTAGCGTGTTCACTTCATCAATACCTAGAAAGACCTTCCATTTCCAACAGACAGCACCACAGGTGACACATTACCTCTCCATTTTATGGTGCAAAGCAGTCAACAGGTCTAATCCTATGAACACACAGACAGCAAAGCTTCCAAGGAAAAATCTTAAAATGTATACATACTCTTTTCAAACTAGCCTTAAGGGACACTATAGAAACCACACGTGAAGCCTCAATCTGCTATTCTATGTAAATCAAATGGACTCTCACCGTCGTATTTGGCAATTTCATCATCAGTGTCATCCTTCTTAGCTTTGGATAAAATCCACCTGTAATTAAGACAAACCCCCAAATTAAGATTTAAACAACGGCTAGCCTGTGAAAAGAAACAATATAAATACTAACAAAAGCAGATCTATCCAAGTCTTCTTAGCCTACTTAACCACTCTACTACTTTCAACTTTTAAATCTGCCACACAAACAGTAATACATTCTATTCAACTCACAAACCTCAAGAAAAAGTACCAAACCCATGAAATAATTCTTTTTTTTTTTTTTAAGATTTTAGTTACTGAGAGAGAGAGCACGCACGAGTGGGAAGGAGAGGGAGAGAGAATCTTAAGCAGACTATGCAAAGAGCATGGAACCCGACGCAGGGCTTGATCCCATGACTGCGAGATCATGACCTGAGCTGAAACCAAGAGTCAAGACGCTTAACCGACTGAGCCACCCAGGCGCCCCTCCACTCTTTTTAAGACTCAAGAGAAAAAAATTCCTCAGTTCAAAAGAACAATATATATAAAAAAATTCCTCAGTTCAAAAGAACAATATATACAAAAATTCCTCAGTTCAAAAGAACAAGGGGGAAAGAGAAATGGAAATTAGACCCACATATTCTAAAAAACTTTTCTAAATGGACATGTTCTAAATTCTCCTAAATGAGCACGAACACTAGGGACATAAAATAGTTAAGACATTTTACTGTATAAAATGCTATCCAAAAATGAATCCACTATCACATCATATTTACATGATGTTTGCCTCTAAGACATTTTCCCCTAAGAAACACTTACCCTGACAGAGTTCCTCTGTCAAAAGAATCAGCAAAATACACTTCCCCTGTTGGAACCGGAGCTTTGTAGGTGACCTGTGTTAAATATAAAAATGTATCAAGAATTTCAATTTTCAGCATGATTCCCTTCTTAGTAAGATTTGCTTTCAATTATCCCAAATTTTTATAGCTGGCTCACGATTATACATATATATATATATATATAATTTATCATTGGCAACATATAAGAAAGCCTGCTATTTTAGCTGACTTTGCTTCCCCTTGGAAAAGGATCCAAATTTACCTTCACCCTTTGACTATCTCAAGAGGTAAAACCAATAGATTCAAAGACCACTTCAAACCTTTGGAGAAGGAGGAACGCTAGTATCTGGTTTCGATTTGGAGTCTTCCACCTCTTCAATAACATCATCGAGGTCGTCCTCAATATCAATCATATCATCATCGTGTCCTTCATGAGCCTGAACGATAGCAGTTCCAAGGACCAGTAACATACACAGCAACCACTTCCCTTCCATCATCTACACATAAAAATATTAAAAAAAAGAGTACAATCAGCGAAATGTTATCACTTCCTTTTAAACATTTTATAAAGATCATTGACCCCTCTCTTATTTAAAATTAAGGCTTTCAAGGGACGCCTGGGTGGCTCAGTCGCTGTGTCTGCCTTCGGCTCGGGTCATTATCCCGGGGTCCTGGGATCGAGCCCCGCATGCGGCTCCCTGCTCAGCAGGAGGCCTGCTTCTCCCTCTCCCACCCCCCCACTCGTGTTCCCTCTCTCTATCAAATAAATAAAATCTTTTAAAAAAATAAGTAAAATAAAATAAAAATAAAATTAAGGCTTTCAAATCAGAGCTAAAAGAACTTTATTGTGACTATTTTATTTTACAGATAAGGAAAGTGAGCCCAGGGGCGCCTGGGTGGCTCAGATGGTTAAGCGTCTGCCTTCGGCTCAGGTCATGATCCCAGGGTTCTGGGATTGAGTCCCGCCCGCATGGGGTTCCCTGCTAGGTGGGAAGCCTGCTTCTCCCTCTGCCTCTCTCTGACTCTCATGAATAAATAAATAAAACATTAAAAAAAAAAAAAAAAAAAGGGAAAGTGAGCCCAGAGAGATAAAGAGGGTCTTCCCAAAATCAGTTAGTTAAAAGACTGAATTTCAAGAAAATTCCAAAACGGAACTCAAAACAATTGTCCCCATATAGAACGTTGGCTACCCAGCCCCAGGGTGTCTGAATGCAATTTCAAACTAACTGCTTGCATTTAAAGAGTTTGACGATGGACAAAAGCCTCTTCTGCATATTAATTTACAATTTACAATCACATGGTAACAGAAGAGCTGAATAGCCTCACATTAAAGATTTAATAGCTATTGCTCAAAGATCATCAAGTTTAGATATGGTTTTAAATTAGTGTTTTAAGACTCAACAAAAATATTAAACCAAGGACCAGCTACTTTTATCTCTTATTTTTCAAACACTTAGGTGCCTTGTGTCTTGTGTTAGACTGTCATGGGTGGCAGTGGGTCCTCTTCTCAAGGACCACAGATCTTTTTTTTTTTTTTAAGATTTTATTTATTTATTTGACAGAGACACAGCGAGAGAGGGAACATAAGCAGGGGGAATGGGAGAGGGAGAAGCAGGCTTCCCGCGGAGGAGGGAGCCTGATGCGGGGCTCGATCCCAGGACCCTGGGATCATGACCTGAGCCGAAGGCAGACGCTTAACAACTGAGCCACCCAGGCGCCCCAAGGACCACAGATCTTTAAGATACAAAAGCTGAGTCCCATGGATGCACAACATGATTCAATAGTACATAGTACAGTTTCAATTCTGCAAGATGAAAAGAGTTCTAGAGATGGATGGAGGTGATGAGTGCACAAGAATGTGAATATACTTTAAACCACAGAACTGTACACTTAATAACACTGAAGATAGTAAGTCAACAACAAAAATTAATTTTTTTTTTAAAGATTTTATTTATTTATTTGAGAGAGAGAGAATGAGAGACAGAGAGCACGAGAGGGAAGAGGGTCAGAGGGAGAAGCAGACCCCCTGCTGAGCAGGAAGCCCAATGCGGGACTCGATCCCGGGACTCCAGGATCATGACCTGAGCCGAAGGCAGTCGCTTAACCAACTGAGCCACCCAGGTGCCCCCAAAATTAATTTTTTAAAAAAGATAGTAAATCTTATGTGTTTTTAATTCAACAACAACAACAACAAAAATTAAGAAAAAACATCTGAGCTTAATACTTCTGGTCTCTTGTTTACAATGGAGACCTTTATTTCTTAGGCAAAGTACAAAAAGAAAAAGAAAAAAACCTGAAGGAGCTCCTTCATAAACTTCGAATGGCCCCAATTCATAACCAACGCTGCCATTTTGACCAATTGAGTTTCTAGAAAAATGCAGATCAATTTATTCTAATGCTCAATTTAATGCCAAATTCCTTATGAACTTTATAATCCTTTATAGTGAGTAACCTGACACAAAGAACTAGATTTTCATGCATTATTTAGTGGTATTTCTTTATTTATGCATCTTAGGACTGTGTTCACAAAGTGAAAGAAGGGAGAGACTGGATTCCTAATTAGCATTTAGTACGGAAAATAAAAGTGCTAAGTAAAATCATTCATTACCTTTCCTAGGACTCGTATTAGTTTTTAGAAAAAACTCTTAATGTCAACATTCTGCTTCAGTTTCTTATATACTTAAAAAATACAAGTAATCTCTCATTTATTCACTGGAAAGACCTCTGTTTTCTGCAAGGGCATATAGCAGTATTGCTGTTTGATTTACACCTTACTCTCTGAAACAGGCTGATTCAACCCTTTTATCTACATCAATCTTATACAACTCCCATGTTCTCTCTCATAGAAACAATGCTATAGGGGCACCTGGGTGGGTGGCTCAGTCGGTTAAGCATCTGACTTTGGTTCAGGTCATGATCCCAGGGTCCTGGGATGGAGGCCAGCTTCAGGCTCTGCACTCAGCATGCAATCTGCCTATCCCTCTCCCTCTGCCACTCCACCCCCCTGGTACGCAGGCTTTTTTCCTTTTAAAGATTATATTTATTTTGAGAGAGTGCGTGCAAGCGTGGGGAGAGGTAGAGGGAGAGAGAGAATCTCAAGCAGACTCCACGCTGAGCATGGAGCCCCACACGGGGTTTCATCTCAAGACCCTGAGATCATGACCTGAGCTAAAATCAAGAGTCAGAGGCTTAACTGACTTGAGCCACCCAGGTGCCCCTAAATAAATAAAACATTTAAAAAAGAAAAGAAAAGAGAGCGCCTGGGTGGCTCAGTTGGTTAAGCGACTGCCTTCAGCTCAGGTCATGATCCCGGAGTCCCAGGATCGAGTCCCGCATCGGGCTCCCTGCTCGGCAGGGAGTCTGCTTCTCCCTCTAACCCTACCCCCTCTTGTGCTCTCTCTCTCACTCTCTAATAAATAAATTTTAAAAATCTTAAAAAAAAAAAATGTTAAAAAAAAAAAAAAAAAGAAAAGAAACAATGCTATAAATGGTGATTAACTTCCCCGGTATACGCTACAAAACCAAATTAGCCCCAAACACAGCTAAAACAGTACACTGTTTTAAAGCATAAAAGTTTAAAAGCTGACTTTTTCACAGTAAATAAAATATGTTAAGACCAGTAGTAATTAAAAGCACAAAGCAATGGATTACTTAGAACAGAGTACTTGTGCTGGAATACCACTGTCTAAGGAAAAAAACTAATCAGGGAGATGGTCTGGTGGGCTAACTACTTACCTTTAAAAAGGTAGGACTGATTTTTTTTTTCCTCAATAAGTTTTAATGTGTTGATATATTGCTGCTATGGACTGAATTGTATTCCCTTGCCCAAATTTGCATGATGAAGCCCTAACTCCCAATGGGACTATATCTAGACACATGACCTTCAAGAAAGTACTTAAGGTTAAGAGGTCACAGGGTGGGTAGGGCCCTAATCCAGCGAAACTGCTGTCCACATAAGACACTAGGAGTCTTCATGCACAGAGGCGAGTCCACGTGAGGACACAGCCAGATGGCAGCTCTCTGCAAGCAGGAGAAACATCCTCACCAGAAGCCAATCCTGACAACACCTTGATCTTGGACTTCCAGCCTCCAGAATTGAGAGAAAATAATTTCCTATTGTTTAAGACCCTGCCACGGTATTCTATACAGCAGCCTGGGCAGACTGCAATAGCTCTCCTTTGGTTTTTAAGTACAATGTAGAGCCGTGTTTCCCAAACTTAAACAGCTATCAGCATCACGTGGGGGGCTTGCTGAAACAGACTACTGGGGCTCAGTCTGAGTTTCTGATTCAGTCCAGGCCTGGATTTTTACCTTTCTAACAAGTCCCAGGAACCACACTTTGAGAACCATCACTTAGGGTTTATGAATAATCCATTTGGGCTCTGTTTTCCAGTTTATAAAGCACTTTCATGTACACTGTTCACGTAAACCTCCCGTGAGGTATTACTCTCATTTTATTTTACACGTTAGGAATCAAGACTTAATTAAATCAAAATAAACTACTTATTATCACAACTAATAAGTGAGACTCAAAGAATGCAAATCCTGTATTTCTATTACACTAGACAGAATGCTACTGTGTAGTTGCATACTGAGAAGGTATAACGGAACAGAAGACAGGAAGACCAGGCAGGAGGAGCCTTTAGGAGAGAGTGATCTGGAATGTCGGGGGGTGGGGGGGGCGTGGGGGCGTGGTTCCAGATAGGGTTAGTGAGGGCAGAGCCACTGCAGAACAGCGAGCCCAGGCTGTGGGCCAAGGAACAGGGGGAAAGAAGGCATCTGTGTTGGGGAGGCAGAGTGGTCCCCCTGCAAAGAAAACCGTTTTCAGAGAGCAGAAGGCTGGCTACCTGTCCTGTCAGGAACAACAAAGAAAGTCTCTAGCAAGCTTCAGAAAATGCACTCCTCGCCCACTGCCATTTCCTCTACACTCTGAGGTGCAGAACCTGGTTCTTTAGGGAAGAGAAGTGTGCAGGCATTCATCTGTTCCTTTCACATTATTCAGAGGGCTGTGGAACCTGTGAGGAGTCAGTCTCGCCAAACCATGCCTCTCAGAGCTCTTACACTTAATGAGCCTTACCCTCTGCCAGCTTTGTATCTGCTGCGTTAACACCAGGAATTTGCCAATACCCCCCCCCAAAATGCTACTGCCAATAGGTCTATTCTAGTTCCAAGAACCACCAGTAAGTCAGCTTAAATGTTCCAAGTTTTGTTAGAGATTTGTCCATACTTACAAAGAATTCAACAAGACGTTTTAAGGTGACCTTAATTCTCTGCTTTGTTAATGAAAATCCAACATTACCAAGACACAGAATCCCCCCCATCTTCTTTCAGTCCCCCTACACCAAATGGAATCCAAAAGGTAGCACTGACTCGGTGGGTATTTATACAGGATGTTGCACTACTATGCTTTCTAATAGAAAACATAGGAAAAAATTTAGGTGATCTTGTGAGTTTTTACGTAAAACATTGAAAGTAAGATATATGGAAAGAAAAAATCAACTGTGAGACTTAAGAGAATTAAAAGACAAATCAGACAAGAAGAAAATACCTGGAAAACACACATCTGATGACAGACTGGTTTCCAAAATGTACAAAGAACTCACACTCACCAATAAGAAAACACACCATCCAGTTACAAAATGGACAAAAAATTCTGAACAGATACCTCACCAAAGATACTCAGATGGAAAATAAGCATATGAAAAGATGCTCAATATCATTTGCCATTAGCTAACTGCAAATTAAAACCATAAGATACCAGCATGCGCATATTAGAATGGCCAAGATCCAAACACTGGCAAGGGTGTGAAGCCAACAGGAGCTCTCATTCATTGCTGGTGAAAATGCAAAATAGCATACCCCCTCTGGAAGACAGTGTGGCAATTTCTTACAAAACTAAACGAGTCTTACCATCTATTCAGCAATCATGTTCCTAGGTACTTGCCCAACTGATCTGAAAGCTTGCAGATGCACAGAACCCTGCACACCAGTATTTCTAGCAGCTTTACCTATAACCACTGCAAACTTGGAAGGATCAAAAATATCCTTCAATAGCTGTATGAATAAACAAACTGCACTGCAATATTATTCAGCAACTCAAAAAAATGAGTTCTCAAGCCATACAAAGACTTGGATGAATTTTAAGTGCATATTGCTAAGTGAAGGAAGCCAGCCCGAGAGGGCGACGTGTTGTATAATTCCAGTTATAGGACATTCTGAAAAAAGCAAAACTACAGATACAGTAAAAAGATCAGTGGTTACCAGAGGTTCGGGGGAAGTGGTCAGGATGAACACATCAGCACAGGGTGATAATTCAGGCAGTGAGACTACTCTATAGGATGCTATGATTATGGATCCATAACTCTATGCATTTGTCAAAACCCATGAAACTTCACAGCATAGAGAATGAATCTCAATGGATGAAAATTTTAGAAAATCCTTTAGGAGTCAGGTGGCCCAAGGACAAGCACACAGGATGTGACAATCGTTCTGTGTTACAGATATATTAACCACCTCATTGGAAGGGATGGAGGGAAGATGCTGACCTACGTAACTTCAGAAACAAGTGGAGTCTGTAAACCAGACGGTGCAAAAGCACTTATCCAGCTGGTAAGTTACCCCCACAGGGACAGGTTCACAAAGCTGATGCTGCTGTATGCGTATGCTGGAAATGAACGAGTATATGGGCGGTGGATGGCGGGAGCCACGTTCTCACCACTGGGTGTGGGAACTGATGGGTAAGCAAAGGAAAGAGGCTGGAAGAGCCCCTACGGTAACGGGAGAGAGCTGGAGACATCAATGTAAACTCATGCTGTGGCTAATTTACAGAGGGTTACATACAGTAGTATTTATAGACAGGCGCATATATGCCCGTTAGTATGCACACGTTTCCTTCCTGTGTCACCTTGAGGGCCTAAAAGAAACTACATCTCTGTAGCAATAAATATACCTAGTACCGAGATCTTGATTTTTAATACCACCTCCAATTAAAGGGAACAGGGCCCTTTGGAAAAACGGCCAACTCTAGGATTGGGGCAGGAAATACACAAGGTGAGCCTGGAACATCTGACACTGCCAGTAAAGTGTTCAAAAAAGAAAACAAAAATAAAACACCCATAATGATGGGGGGGGGGGAGCGGATATGTCAAAGGAACACAAGAAAGAGTGCCCAGTGGCCAAAGCAGAACAGTTATGAGCAACAAAATAAGTGGTACTAGATAATACTAGATTTTCTACTGAAGTAGAAAATAAATATCCATGGATCTATACTGACACAAATATATGGGTAAAGAAATAAATGGGGAAGGAGAGACAAATTTCCCATGCAGAAATATTCCAACTAATCTATGCAGTTACTCCTCCTTCAAGGAAGGAGAGCCTAACTCCCCACTCCTTAATGTGTGCGCGGCTGCACCAGGTGATGTCCTCCCAAAGAGCACACAGTATGGGAAGGGGGAGAGAGAGGGGGGAACTTTACACTGGAGAAACCTGGCAAAAACTATCTCATCCAGGTGACCAAGGTCAACATCAACAGTGAGAGGTCATGTTGATAGTATGTACCCTTGACACAATGTGATGAAAAAAGGACTTTAACCTCTGTGGTCTTCCTCCCAAAAATCCATTATCCCCAGTCTAATCATGAGAAAAACACAAATCAAAATCCCAATAGAAGGACATTCTACAAAACATCCTAACCAGTAGTCCTCAAAAATGTCACGGTCATCAAAACTAAGGAAAATCTAAAGATCAGTCACAGCCAAGGAGAGCCTAAAGAAATATGACTAAATGGGGCGCCTGGGTGGCTCAGATGGTTAAGCGTCTGCCTTCGGCTCAGGTCATGATCCCAGGGTCCTGGGATCGAGTCCCGCATCGGGCTCTCTGCTCCTTGGGAGCCTGCTTCTCCCTCTGCCTCTCTCTGTCTCTCATGAATAAATAAATAAAATCTTTAAAAAAAAAAAAAAAAGAAAAGAAATATGACTAAATGTAATGTATCCTGGAACAGAAAAAGGACAACGGGTAAAAACAAAGAAAATCTGAATTAAAAAAAACTTTAGTTAATATTTATGTATCAATATTGGTTCATTAATTGTAACAAACGTTCTGCACTAATTTAAGTTGTTAATAGTAGGGGAAACTGGGATTCCTCTGTGCTATCTTCATAATTTTTCTGTAAATCTAAAACTATTCTAAAAATTAATTAAAAAAAAAAAAGATGTTCCACGATTATGCTTCAAATGTTTGATCTCCCACCCCTTCAAAAATATCCTGGGGCTGAAATATACCATAGGAATCTAGTCTAGCTCTCCTTTTTGACAAGACTAAGGTCCAGAGACCGACTTGCCAACAAGCAGTTATTGGCAGAATCAGGATCAGAAGCCAAGGTTCCTGCATCCCGGTGCAGTGCACCCTACTTGGTAATTCTACAAATGCTTTTGTCTGAAAGACACAACGTGATTTTCCACATATTTTAGCATCCAGGAGGATTTCAGGTTTTTTTCCTCCCTTTTAAAGTCTTCATTTGTCTTTACGCTGACAGAATCCTAAGCAGAGAGCATACTTCTGTCACTTTGCTTTCCTGGTTCTAAGATTATCAATAGGAAATATATAACAAGGAGTTCAACAACAAAGCAAGAATGCTTTTAGAAAACAAACAGCACACACACACACACACACCCCAACTTCCCCTGAGCCACAGGGCAAGTGGTTCCTAGATTTGGAAGGTTCAGGAGTAAAAGTGAATAAAGAAATTACCTTTTTAATTTTTTCCCAAAGATTTCATTTAGTTATTTGACAGAGAGAGAGAGCGGAAGAGGGAACACAAGCAGGGGGAGTGGAAGAGAGAGAAACAGGCTTCCTGCCAAGCAGAGAGCCCGATGTGGGACTCGATCCCAGGACCCTGGGATCATGACCTGAGCTGAAGGCAGACGCTTAGCGACTGAGCCACCCAGGCGCCCTTAACCGAGAAACATTTTCCTGTAATAAAGAAACACTGACCACATTTGCTAAAATTCTCTTCTGTTTCACAGTTCATGCTAAGAGGTATCAGCTCCTCAAGGGCAAGGTTTCCCGCATTCCTGCATGCCATTATAGCAGTCCGGTCCCCCACCCCCGACTTTAAGCCATTATATTCTTAGACCACTTCATTTTCTGGTTCTTTCAGGGGCCATCTTCTCTCCTTGTCTCTCGTAATTTTTATCACTGCAAGACTCTTACCTTAAATTCTACAGCAAAGTCCCTCTGAGCCAGGATGCAAATGCTGGGTGAATGCATGACCTGTAACTAGCTCAGTGCTACAAGAAAAAGTTTCACAGTGGGCTGCTTAAATTCCTATCTTAGTCAAATTATAATCACTACAGGTATGGACCTCCAGGACAGCCCACAAGTAAAAAACAAAAGCACAAACAAGAAAATCTTTTAACATCTATGAATCTACTGAAGTGGACAACTTGTCTCAAAAATGCCCTTAAGTTATATACAAATGTGAGTTTTGTGTGGCTCTGTCTTAAGATATCCTTTAATGTAAGCAAAGACTAAGTCAATAAAAACCCCAAAATACTATGGGGGCCAACACCATATGGTCCAAGTTCTGATTTCTGTTAATCTAGACCTAAAAACAAAACCTATGGAGCGCCTGGATGGATCAGTTGGTTACGCATCTGACTCCTGATAGGCATCTTTTTTTTTTTTTAATATTTTATTTATTTATTTGACAGAGAGAGACACAGTGAGAGAGGGAACACAAGCAGGGGGAGTAGGAGAGGGAGAAGCAGGCTTCCTACGGAGCAGGGAGCCCAATACGGGGCTCGATCCCAGGACCCTGGGATCATGACCTGAGCCGAAGGCAGATGCTTAACGACTGAGCCACCCAGGTGCCCCGATAGGCATCTGACTCTAGATTTCGGCTGGGGTCCTGATCCCAGGGTAGGGAGATCGAGCCCCAAATCAGGCTCCCCATTCAGCAGGCGTCCACTTAAGATTCTCTCCCTCTCCTTCTGCCCCTCTCCATGCTTGCAAGCACACGTGCTCTCTTTCAAATAAATCTTTAAAAAAGAAAATAAAAAATAAAAATAAAACCTATAATATCTAGGCTCTAGAGAAATCAACAGACTGCATATCCTTCAAATCCTCATCAATCAATCAACTGGACTTCTGATAAAAGCTGGGTGGCAGAGTTCAAGAGTGTTTTCTGGCAATCACAGGCTTAGATTGGGAATTATGTATTACAAACGGGTTAAAGGAGAAAACCATCTAATGCCCATCAGAAAACCTGGCTAGAGTGAAACACTAAACCAATGTTTGTTGATGGCATCCAATTCCACGACTGCCAAGTAGGTATCAAATATAAAAAAAAAAAAAAAGTCGGTCTCTGACCTTCAGGAACTCAATCTATAATATGGTGTCCATAAAGTCTGGAAACATAAGAGGCAAAGGGATTAAAAAAAAAATCTGGAAACATAAAAATATTTTATAGATTAAAAGTGACCTTGATGACATTATGTATACTCGCCTATGTTTTCAGAGTTTATGAATATACTGTAGTATTAGTTCTACAAATCAACTTTGAGGGGTTTTGGTCAATATCAAAATAAACTCGTAATATTATAACCTATCTTCTTTATCTAACTTGCAAAAAATGCACAGGTTTGTTAGTACCACTTAAGACTCATGCTAGTATTCTTTCTACAAAAATAATGCCAAAAAAGTAACAATTTCAAAAATGAATTCTCAACATGACAAAATTGCACAGAATAATGTATACATACACACACACATGCATGCAAATCCTGGTAAATTATGAATAAGGTCTGTAGATTGTACCAAAGTCAATTTTCTGGATTCGAGATTGTACTATAGTTATGTAGATGATACCACTGGGGGGACGCCTGGGTGGCTCAATCAGTTGGGTGTCTGACTCTGGATCTTGGCTCAGGTCTTGATCTCAGGGTTGTGAGTTCGAGCCCAACACTGGGTTCCACAATGGGCATGGAGCCTACTTAAAAAAAAAAAAAAAAAAAATGGTGACGCTACCACTGGGGGAAGCTGGGTGATGGGTACCAGGGACTGCTCTGTACTACTTTTGCAACTTCTTACAGGTCTATGATTAGTTCAAAATTAAATGCTTTTTTAAAATGATGTATACTGGATCAACAAAGATGATACTTTAGACTTGAGCAAAGTTGTCCAGACACCAGCTTTAAACTGACCTACTTTTGTAAAGCATGAAATTATAAAGGAAGACTCAGAAACGTGAGCTGGATGAGAAATTTGAACGTGAAGAGGTCGTCTTTCTCTTTTCCTTCCAGTTTATAAGGGTTTCGTTTTTGGTAATCGAATGTAATTATCGATCTATATCCAGGCCAGAGGATCTCCACCCTCTGGATTCACATGGACAAACATACACAAAGCCAAGAAAGCAGGAATGAAACACATGTACATTTAACCTCTATTATTATATATATGATTTCTGGCTTGCTCCCCAATTTCCCAAGGACAGAGCAAAAAGCCCAAATCTCAAAATCTCAGGGACAGGAGGCTTCAAGAGCACCTAATCTACTCACTTTTAATACTGCAGTCCATGCTCTTTAACTTTTAAAAGAGTGAATTCATTTTGCCTCCTAGAGACGGGAATTTCCTATCTTAAAACTGCCGATTCAGAAAATTAATTCCTGATAACCCAAGGCAGTACAGTGCATGTGGTTGGTGTAACCTGTCATGTCAGAGAAACCTGGGCTCCAGACTCCCCTGCTCCTCTTATCTGGTCCTGCTCAGCTTACTGAGCTCCCAGGAGTCTTCTTTCCCTATTTTACAGATGTGGGTAACAGTACTCCTGGCAGGAAGGCCTGCTGTGAAGAGAGAAAAAAATAATACAAAGTCTATCAGAGTCCAGGACTTTATAGGTAGGTATCCGCAAATAGTTTGTTCTTGGATGCACAATTAGTACCACCAGAGTGAATACACCTTCAGTTCTCATAGTAGACCCATAGGTCTAATACATCTGCCTCCTCCTCCAACGTTTTTCAGCAAAGCTGAATAATTTTGCATAGCCAGAAAAACTTGCTTTCCTCTAATCACACTATTATGACTTAACTCTTCCTTGCAATGGTGTCTCTACAATTTTAGCATTTGTGTACAGAAATGTCCATGTTTATCTGTGATTTTTTTCCTGCTTAGTCACTGATTTCTGTTCATGAATTCTCCAAAATTCAATTTACTTCTGGTTAATTGTAATTCTGTTCTCAGCACATTCTGAAAAAAGACATTCCCAATTATTTTACTACATACATTTAATAATGTACATGAGACTTCACCTGAACATGTAATATCTTATTTAACAGAAACAGACAAATCTGTATTGAATTTCAGCAAATCCGGACAACCACTTAGATCAACTTTAGGAATAGGCACACTAAAAAAATAGTAAATTTGCACCCTGTAAGGCATAAAACTTTATTCTCAATAAGGGTCTATTTAGGAAAAAGAAGATCCTTAAAACAAATGGAGGCTTATATTATTGTTTTTAAGTTTATTAACTTTAAATTTTTATATTTTATCAAGTCTATTTTTTTATTCTTAAGAAGTATTGGTCTGGGGCACCTGGCTGCTCAGTCAGTAGAGCATGCAACTCTTGATCACAGGGTCATGAGTTCAAGCTCCATGCTGGGCGCAGTGCTTACGTTAAAAAAAACATGTATTTTGGTCTATGGTTTTCTTTTCTTATGAAGTCTTTGTCTGGTCTTGGTGTTTGAGGAATACTGACCTTACTAAATGGGTTGAGAAGTACTCTCTTCTATTTTTCAGAAGAGTTTGTGGAAGGATTGGTATTAATTCTTCCCTAGGGTTTCTGAATGAATTCACCAATGGAGCCATTTGGTTCTCAGCTTTTATTTGTGGGACTTTGTTTCTTAAAAGAAGTTAGGAAATTTCAACTCTAAGTCCTGTAATCTGAAATTAGAAAGAGGAACAGAAGAAATCCCCAGGAAGGGATTATTTGTCTCTTCATCAGGTTGAGGAAGTTCTTTCTATTCCCAGTTTGTTGAGTATTTTTATCATGAAAGGGAGCTGCATTTTGTCAAATGCTTTTTTCTGTGTCTACTGAGATGTGGTTTTTGTCCTTTATTAATGTAGTGTGTTACATTCATTATTGTATGTTCAACCAACCTTGCATTCCTGGGATAAATCCCAGTTCGCATGGTGTATAGTCCTTTTTATATGGTGCTGGATTCCATTTGCTAGCATTTTGAGGGTTTTTGCACCTATTTTCATCAAAGAGAGAGGTCTACAGTTTTCTTGTGAAGTCTCTGGTTTTGGTATCAGGGTAATATTGGCCTCATAGAATGAGTGGGAAGTGTGCTCTCTTCTATTTTTGGAAGAGTTTGTGAATGACTGATGTTAATTCTTGTTTTAAGTATTTGGTAGATTTAACCAGTAAAGCCATTTGGTTCCTGGCTTTTCTTTGTGGGACTTGTCTCTTAAAAGAAGTTAAGATATTTCAAATAATTCCTTTAATCCATGAGAAATTAGAAAGAGGAAAAGAAGAAATAACCTAGCTAATGTTCTTGGTTGTTCAAAAAAAAAAAAAAAGTGATTTTTTTAAAGGCAGCATATAATAGGAAATGAGGCAGTCTTTCTTTCATGCAGGTTATCCACTCATCTATTAATATACCCTTTTCAAAATGTTGGTCTTATGGAGTTTAAGTATCTTGGGTTGTCTAACAATCCTCACAAGAACCCCAGGAGGTTTGATCACCCTCAGCTGACACAGGAGAAAACTAAAGCTAAGAGAAATTACAGAAACTGTCCGAGGTCACAGACATACAGCGGTATATATGAGAAGGAGCTCAGAAGTCACAATCCCTCCTGGACTATCCAGTAACTTGGCCCACTGAGTGAACTACTAACTTCAGGGCCCTCAGTTTCTTCAGCTCTTAGTTGAGAACAACAACACTATATACTTCTTAGGGTCACTGTATAAACAAAATGCACGTGCCTGGCTTACAGGACATACGAGCAACGCTAGCAGTGATTCCTACTATTACTAGTTATTGCCCAGTGATACCATGTAAGTCTTAATGGTTCTAATACTCGAAGTTTTAAGGCAAGTAAGAAATTTTAAGCCTTAGATTGGAAAGGAACCAGTTAAAAGGGATTTGATTCCAGTCACAGATGAACCATTTTACTACTCTTTATACCTTCTCACTGTATTACACATGCATCTAGTCAAAAAGTAAAAGCATTTAAGAAGGGGGAACTACATAAAACATGATCTTTATTGGGAATGCTCATTCATTCAAAAATATATCTGTACTACCTTGTTTACAGTTTTGAATTTTGTTTTTCCTTGACTGGAACATAATTGGTTTTTCCATAGCACTTTCTTTTTTCCTAGAACCTAAGTAGGTTTAACATGTGAATACTCAGAGTACATTGCTGAAGATCCTCTAAATTCTTTAAAAAAAAAAAAAAAAAAAAAATCTCCAAATAGGTTTCACAGCTCACAGTTAAGCTTAATTTAAAAGCACATCTGCTGCAGTCAGGGGCGCCTGGGTGGCTCGGTCGTTAAGCATCTGCCTTTGGCTCAGGTCATGGTCCCAGGGTCCTGGGATCGAGCCCCATGTCAGGCTCCCTGCTCAGTGGAGAGTCTGCTTCTCCCTCTGTCCCCTCATCCCCCGCTCATGCTCTCTCTCAAATAAATTAAATCTTTAAAAAGAAAAAAAATAAAATTACATTTGCTGCAGTTAAAAAAGCGCCCAACTAGCAGCTCTTTCCCGATGCAGTTCTACAGCGAGCTATATAGGTTACAACTATGTTTGGGCCCTTTTATTTTCCCCAGGAGTTGTTACGGACTGCCAGTTCTGTCTGCACAGTGCAGCACACTATTCAAACTAGTTCCTTGTTCCCCATCTTATTTGTCCCTCCCAGTGGCCCCCGAAAGTTGAGGCAGCCAGGAGACTTCCCATTTCCATTTTAAAGATGGGGAAACCAAGGTGGTTCATAAGCTAGTTAATTACCATGCTGGGCCTGGAATTCAAGACTCTGCGTTCTGCTTACCAACGGTCATTTTGTCCCTGAAGCTATCTCGCAGGGCAAAGTGAACTCTCATGAAAGGATGCAAGAGCATGATTGCCAAAACGGCAGCAACAGCTTCTGCCTAAACGTTTACCTCTCATGGCTCTTGGGAGATAATGTGTTAGTTGAACTGTCTGTCCGGTTAATATAGTTAGGTGGAGCGGGATGTTAACACCCATTTTCAGATAGGTCAGAAAGTCTGTCGTTGTAGGACTCGTTCACTCCAATACATAGTTCATTCACTCTAGCCTCCTCATGATCCAGTTACCAGGTTTGTTGGCTTTGCACTCTGGACGGGCAAAGAACTCCCACTCAGTGCTTTACCTCTGTTCCGAGTCTGCTCTAAGTATAATTACAACAAGTGTACAACATGGCAGTGGTTCTATTCATGACCCTCGAACAATGCGGGAAAAGCTAAAGCTACAGAATGATTTCAAAACTCAACACAATTCTTCTCTTAAAAACAAAAGAAGTCTACTCGTTAAAAGATTAAACAAAATGTTCCATTTCTTAGAGGTAAAGAGACATAACTGTGGCTCACCTTTGTCCTCACAAGCTTTTAATATTCAGCTCAGTTTAACTTCCCTCAACCAGCATTCACGTGTGCCAAGCCCAGCAGTTGACCCACTAGATCCACTTCTCCCTCCCATTACTGTAAATGTAGTTTCAGCCAGAAACCAATATTGCACTGTAGGTTAACTAAAATTTGAATTAAAAATAAGTAAGTAAATGTGACTTCAGATACTGGTAAACAGGAGCTGGTTCAAAGCGCAGGATGTGAGTGTAGTGGACCAAGAGCATTTGGATTATAGTAACTTAATGCGATCAATATTTATACAACAGTCACGATGTGTCAGACTTCCCTATCTTATTGTACACCCAATTTAATTCTAACAACAACTCCATCAGGTATTATTATGGCCATTATTTGGGGAGAACTAGGACACAGAGGGTAAGTAAATTGCCTAAGTTCACACAACAACAAATGGGACATAAAGGGCTTGAACCAGGGCGGTAACCTTATCCCCTCCACCGAAACTGCCCTGCCCTCAACTATAATCCCAAACGTGATCGTAAAATTAATGGCATGACCTTGGGCCCGTCATTTCATAGCGCTGGGTCTCAGTTTCCTCCACCATAAAACGCCATGCCCTTCGAGGGCTTTTGGGTGCTATCCTGCTTTTAAAAATGTCCACTGAATTCCCGACTGCATTACTCCCCACCCCCGAATAGGTGTAAATGTTAAGGCTGAAGTTCCTCGACCCAGGCGTGTTCTGGCACATTCTCTGCCCTCTTCGGGGTGCTAGGCTTCGGTCTTCGCTTTGCGGTTTTATTTTCCAGTTCTGAACCTGTAATGCTGCTAATCCCAGGCACTCGCTCCCGGCCTGGTACCACCTTCTCCCGCTGCTAGGAGTACGGACTAGGCCCTGCCCCACTGCAGACCTTCCCGGTTCACTCCGACCCACCTCGCGGCTTCGCGGGCAGCCAGTAAAAGGCCTCCGAAAGCCCTAGAAGCAGAGCCATAGGAAGAACTGAGCTACCCAGAGGTCAAGGGAGCCTCCAGGGCACCTGCCACGCCTCCCGACCCCGGCGGCGCGGCCTGGGCCTGGCTCCCCACACCAAGCTGCCCGCTTCGGGCCTCGTCCCTCGCGGCCGGCGCGTCTGCTGGGGCCTGGGCCCTCAAACCCAGCCCGACCCCCTCGGCCCCGGCCACGCCCGGCCCTGGGGCCGCCGCGCCGCGCACCCAAGCCCCCCGAGGTCCTCACAGGCCCGAGGACACGCGCGGGCCTCCTGCCTCACCTCGAGTTTTACGGGGTCCGCCGGCGGTGCCCGCGCCTCCACCCGCCCGCACACCCGGCCCCGCGCTGCAGTGGAGACAGCGGCAGAGGCGGCCCGACCGTCACGTGCCGCAGAACCAAGAGGCCTCGGCTACCGCTGCTGCCGCGCGAGCGAGCCCCACCGCGCGGAGCCCGGCCCTGCGTCCGCCCCTCGCTCCTGAGTAGCTAGGGCCAGCGCCAAGTCCCGCCCCCTCACGCGAGCTCCGGAACTTGGTTGGCCGCTGTGGCCATCGCTCTCTGCACCTTCCCATACGCCCCCTAGGGCTATTCTTCGTGGAGTGTGGGGATTGGCTGGGCGTGAGGCAGGAAGTCGCTGTTGGTTGGGCGGGAGGGAAGGGGGCGGGCCGCCGCGGAATCGGGAACGGGGGCGCGCGCGCCCTGGGGCGGGGTTGGCTGGGCAGTTGTTCCGGCGCCTGGTTGCCCTGATGCCTTAGTGGGCCCGCTGCCCGGCGTTTCGTCCCCACCCCTTCGGTGCCTGCGCCGCCGGTGCCTGGAGCTGGTCCCCGGGATGGGCGTCCGGTTCCCTTTGCTCAAGGGGCAAATGGCAGGGGCAGAAGGGGTGGGAGATCCTCTGGGCCACTGGGAAAGGCCTGTTCCCGGAGGCGGCATGTGCGGGGCCCGGAGGAAACCCGGCGCGGGCTCCCCTGGCCCGGCCTGGAGTTGACTGCACGGCGCTGTGTAACCAGGCGCCACCGTTCTTGCAGAGTCATCTCTCCGGGCGCAGCAGCCTGCCGCCTCCTTATCCACACAGAGTCCAGAATACGATATAACCCAAGGTTATTTCCATTTTCAGTTTGCGATGTTTCCTTAAATAAGATTAAACGTAAGGGCACAGAGACGGACTGACGGCTGGGTTGGGAGAAAGGGATGGGAAGATTTCAGACCCATCACAACTTGTGTAACCCACTTTTAACACATCTTCAGGTTTAATATGCTGAGAACCTCAGAAAATGGAAATGGCCTATGGTTTTTCTAGACGTTTATAGGTCCTGGTCTTGGTCTTCCGTTTGTTTGGAGGCCCAAAGGCTGAATCTTAGGATGGAAAAAACTAGAATCAGCAGGTGTATCGCTTATCCCAGGAACCAGCATTATTCCCTCCTGCCACTTGGAAGGAGAAAAGAGGAGTCAGAGTTTGGTGTTTGCCCGAGTTTAGTATTCTCCAGTCCTTCGACCCCCAGATCTATGTAAGAGAATTTTACTTAGGATATTTCGAAGGCCACATGTTGCAAACAATGAGCTTAAAATGTAGTTATAGGAACGATATGTGAGCAAAAGAGCTACTCCAGTAAAGGTGCTAAAAGGTAAAGAGAAGGGGCGCCTGGGTGGCTCAGTCGGTTAAACGTCTACCTTCCGCTCAGGTCAGGATCCCGGGGTCCTGGGATGGAGCCCCACCTCAGGCTCCCTGCTCAGCGAAGAGTCTGCTTCTCCCTCTCCTTCGACCCTGCTTGTCCTCTCTCTCAATTATAGATAGATAGATGATAGATGGTAGATAGATAGATAGATAGATAGATAGATAGATAGATAGATAGATGATAGATAGTAAAGAGAAGGTAATGGAGGGGCGCCTGGGTGGTTCAGTCCCTGGAGCGTCTGCCTTCGGCTCAGGTCATGATCTCAGGGGTCCTGGGATCAGCCCCACATCGGGCTCCCAGCTCAGCAGCGAGTCTGCTTCTCCCTCTCCCTGTGATCTCTCTCTCAAATAAATAAAAATCTTTTTAAAAAGAGAGAGCGAAGGTAATGGAGCTTTGAGTTAGGAGGAACTGCTTTTATCTAGAATGGACAGGGAAAGAGGTAAGACTTGGCTGGACCTAGATACGCAGGACTTCTATAGCTGGAGAGTTGGCGGAGGGTGGAAGGCTTCATTAGCTGAGGGAACAGCATAGGCAAAGACAGGAAAATGGATAGGGTGTGTTTAGGCTGGAGTGTTTTTAAAGATTTTATTTCTTTGGCTGGAGAAAGGTGTCTAAGAAAGAGTGTTTGGGCCAGAGAAAGGTATCTAAGAAAGTGATGGGAGTCAGTTCCAGGGTTGGGTTAGGGGCAGGCCTTGAAGGCCAAGCCAAGGAGTCTGCAAGGGAGATGGTTTAGATTTTAGATTTGGATTTTAG
Organism: Mirounga leonina; assembly: GCF_011800145.1. NCBI lineage: Eukaryota > Metazoa > Chordata > Mammalia > Carnivora > Phocidae > Mirounga > Mirounga leonina. The sequence continues at coordinate 1,002,074 of NW_023270624.1, forward strand.
ATCATTTTAGTATTATTCCAGGGAGGTCTGAAAGACAGAGAGACTATGAGACCAGTTAGGAAGTCACTTCTTGGAGGTGATTTAAGGGCAGGGTTAAGGAATGGCCTCATGTATAGAAAAAAAAAACATTAAATGTTGATGCTGAAGAATGGTCCGTTGGACTCAGGAGGCTAGGGAAAGAGAGGAGTCAAAGCCAACACTGGGAGTGTGAGCCTGGGTGACTGGAGGTGAACTGTATAGCCCCCCAAAAAAGAGGGAATTCAAACTTGGCTGATCCTGGGGATCCTGTCTGGGCCCAAGACAGAGCAGGACTCGAGATCCTGCTAAGAGTCCTGTTGGGGATTTTTTTTTCTAAAGCATAATGTTCTTCAGAGGAGGAAGCAAGGGGCACCTGGGTGGCTCAGTCAGTTAAGATCATGATCCCAGGACCCTGGGATAGAGCCCCAAGCAGAGCTCCCTGCTCACTGGGGAGCCTGCTTCTGCCTCTCCCTCTGCCGCTCCCCGTTTGTGCTCGCTCTCTCTCTCAAAGAAATAAACTCTTAAAAAAAAAAAAGGAAGCAAAGGACAAACCCCAAGGAGTATCTTTCTTTCCTCCAATTTAAAAGCAGTCACTGTTGATTAACTTACCAGATTACAAAAATAATCACTGTAGAGACCTCAGGTCATCCTTCTAATAAGCCCACCAATCTGGTCTTCCCTGTGGCCAACATCTCCACCTTCTACAAAATGGGTGGTCTTTTTCTTCATTCCACTCCTGGAAATGATCATCTGAAGGGCCCCAGGAAGTTGTTTGCTTCTCTGAAGTATTTTCCAGCACTTCCAAGTGAAGATCTCATGAATTAGATCCTCCATGCAGATAATGCCATATTTACCAAGAGATGGAGAAACCCAAGTGTTATCTGTCAGGGCAATTGGCTGCTTGTTGATTCGGTCATAACCACATTTGTGGATTTGTTCATTTTCTGACTTAAGTTTCAGGTACCTCCTGGGCAATATACGGTTCCACAAGTGAAAAGTGAAAAGGAGGCTTTTTAATAACGTGCGTATGTTATTTTTTCAATAAAGAATCACCTAGGGGCGCCTGGGTGGCTCAGTTGGTTAAGCGACTGCCTTCGGCTCAGGTCATGATCCTGGAGTCCCGGGGTCGAGTCCCGCATTGGGCTCCCTGCTCAGTGGGGGGTCTGCTTCTCCCTCTGCCCTCTTCCCTCTCGTGCTTTCTGTCTCTCATTCTCTCTCTCAAATAAAAAAAAAAAAAGAATCACCTAAATGGGGGTACCTGGCTGGCTCAGTTGGTAGAGCATGTGACTCTTGATCTCGGGCTTATGAGTTCAAGCCCCACATTGGGAATAGAGCTTACTTAAAATCACGAAATGTCCACTTTTGTGTTTAGCTTTAAAATATGAAATGTTTAAAACTCAACATAGGGGCACCTGGGAGGCTCAGTCATTAAGCAACTGCCTTCGGCTCAGGTCATGGTCCCAGGGTCCTGGGATCGAGCCCCACATCAGGCTCCCTGCTTCTCCCTCTCCCACTACCCCTGCTTGTGTTCCCTCTCTCGCCATGTCTCTATCTGTCAAATAAATAAATAAAATCTTTAAAAAATAAATAAAATAAAAAAAATAAAACTCACCATAAACAAAACTGTTGACCAATCCGTCCTTCCTATCCAATTGCTGCTTATAACTTAATTTGCCCCTCCCCCCTTTCTGCAAAGTTGCCCTCACTCTTGCTTATCCCCACCTTCCCTTGCTTGAAAGAGAAAGGGGGGAACATAGCCAGAAGGAGCACCCTACATTCCTATTCCGTTCTTTCTCTCTGGTTAGGCTAGTAACCAGCCTCCAACCTGAAGCTCTCTAGGGACCCACCAGTAATCACCTTATTAGCATAAACTCAGGTATGGCTGAAAGGGGCTCCTTATGAATAGCAAAAGACACTCCTGGGGCACTTGGGTGGCACAGTTGGTTAAGCGTCTGATTCTTGATGTCGGCTCAGGTCATGATCTCAGGGTCCTGGGATCAAGCCCAGCGTCAGGCTCCACATTCGGTGTGGCGTGTACTTGAGATTCTCTCTCTCCCTCTGCCCCTGCCCCTGCTCTCGCTCTCTTCCTCTCTCAAAATAAATAAATAAAATATTTAGAAAAATAAAAAAGACGCTCCTATCGCTCAGGAAATTCCAAGGATTTTAGGAGCTGTGCACCAGGAACCCAGAATAAAGACCGATTTTTATTATACTACCATTCCCTCATAGCGATTCCCAGCCCATCCCTACCACCAGCCTCAGGCAAAAGCTGACTTTATTTCTGTTACTACAGATCTCTATTTTCTAGAGCTTCATATAAATAGAACCATATCGTATATATGTTTTGTGTCTGGCTTCTTTCTCTGAACAAATTTTTCCGAGATCCTCATTTATATGGTAACATTTATCACGAATTTTTTCCTTTTACTCGCTGAGTAGTATTCCATTGTATGAGCATGCCAGTTTATCCATTCACCAAGTAACAGTTATCTGGGCTGTTTCCAATTTGGGACTGTATGGTATAAAACTGCTATAGACTCTTTGTACAGACATATCTTTTAATGTTCTCTTAATAACCCAACATCCTCCATTTTTCTTGGTTTACTGCCACAGTTGGTAATTTTGTCTTCCTGTTGCTGCCCAAGCTGTGGAATAAGGTTTTGTTGAAATCTTGCACATCAGAAAAATCTCTTGGGGCACCTGGGTGGCTCAGTCTGTTAAGCGTCTGCCTTCGGCTCAGGTCAGGATCCTGGGGTCCTGGGATCAAGCCCTGCATCAGGCTCCCTGCTCAGTGGGGAGTCTGCTTCTCCCTCTCCCTCTCCTTCTCCCTCTGCTGCTGATCGCACTTGTGCTCACTCACTCTCTCTCAAGTAAATAAACTCTTTTTTAAAAATCTATTTATGGGGCACCTGGGTGGCTCAGTCAGTGAAGCATCTGCCTTTGGATCGGGTCATGATCCCGGGGTCCTGGGATCAAGCCCCACGTCTGGCTCCTTGCTCGGTGGGGAGCCTGCTTCTCCCTCTCCCCCCTGCTCATGCTCTCTCTCACAAATAAGTAAATAAAATCTATAAAAATAAAAATAATAAATAAATAAATTTAAAAATCTATTTAATCTACTCTCACGTAGGGTTTTTTTTAATTTGATTGACATATAATTTACATACCATAAAGTTAGCCCATTGTCAGTAAATGATTCAGTGATTTTGAGCCATTACCACAATCCAAGTTTAGGATATGTCAGCCTTTGTACGTATTTGCAGTCAACTCCCAACCAACCCCAGGTAATCACCGAACAGCTTTCTCCTTTTATTGATCTCCCTTTTCTAGAGAGGTCATATAAATGGAATCATACTGGAGGGGAATGGGGTAACAGGGTGATGGGCATTAAGGAGGGCACGTGACGTGATGAGCACTGGGTATGATAGGCAACTGATAAATTACTGAACACTACATCTGAAACTAATGATGTATTATATGTTGGCTAATTAAATTTAAATTAAAAAATTAAAATAATAAAAATTTTAAAAATAAACGGAATCATACAATATGCAGTCTTGGAATCTGACTTCTTTCACAAAGCATAATGTTCTTGCAGTTCATTCATGTAGCAGCATGTATAGGAATTCATTCCTGTTCATTGCTGAATAATATTCCATTGCAAGGATATGCCACAATTTATCTATCCATTGAACAGCTGATGGACCTTTCGACTGTTTCCAGTTTGGGGCTATCGTAGGTAATGCTGATAGGAACATCTGTATACGAGTATTTATACAAACCTTTCTATTTCTCTCGGATACTATGTAGGAGTAGGACCACCGGCTTATGTGGTAAATTTATGTTTAGCTTTAGAAGGAATTGCCCAGTTGTTTTCCAAAGTAGTTGTTCTATTTCACAGTCCCACGGTGGAAGGTTTCAGTTCTTCACGGCATCGCCAACACTTGCTATGGTCTGTCTTTTTTGTTGTAGCCATTCTAGCGGGTGTGTAGGAGCATCTGGCTGTGGTTTTTTCCAAATTCAGTGAGCCCCCTCTGGCAGCGAAACTGTTGGATTGTACGGCCTGCCCGGTCGTGGTCGGCTGCCCTGCTGCCTAGGCTGGGGGACTGTGAGCAGCCCCGGGCAAGTATGCCACACACTCTCTGTTCTCACCTAGAGTTTCAGTGGTTTTCCATGGATAAATGCTTTTCAATTTCTCCTTTGCTTTTGGTCAATTTCCAGAACCCTAAATGGATTTTTGGATTTCTTTTTTTCTCCAACTTTATCATCATTTTCTGGAGAGAGAATTGTTGATCTCCTCACTTCACCAGGCTGCTACCCTCACATACTTTTAGTTGAAGATTTTTTTCCTCTATGTGTCTTCCCTAGACATTGCTTTTTTTCTGTTTTCTTGCATTGGCCTCTATGTTTCACGTTGCACGGGATATTTATTTGCCTTGTCTGCACATTAGAATCACTTGGAAAGCTTTTAAAAATCCCAGTGCCCAAGCTGTATCCCCAGAACATTATATCAGAATCTCTGGGGGGAGAGCACAGCCATTTGAAACTCAAAAGAATAATAAGTCAGTGAAAAATGAAAACGTCAACAAGTTTTTTTTTTTTTTTTGAAAGATTTTATTTATTTGACAGAGAGAGACACAGCGAGAGAGGGAACACAAGCAGGGGGAGTGGGAGAGGGAGAAGCAGGCTTCCTGCTGCGCAGGGAGCCCGATGCGGGGCTCGATTCCAGGACCCTGGGATCATGACCTGAGCCGAAGTCAGGCGCTTAATGACTGAGCCACCCAGGCACCCCTCAACAAGTTTTTAAAAAGAAAAAAATAGAAATTAAAGTGTAAAGAAAAAAGAAAAACTAGAGGCACCTGGCTGGCTCAGCTGGACAGCATGTAACTCTTGATCTTAGGGTCGTGAGTTCCAGTCCCACTTTGGGTGTAGAGATTACCTAAAAACTTAAAAAAACAAAACAAAAAACCAACCTACGCTCCTGTGTTTCCCCTTTACTCACACCAGTACCATACTCATAACCTTTCTGATACCAGATGTGTGGGAGTTTTTCCCACACCAAGCAATTCTATGACACCAGCTGGGTGCCCTACAATTTAACTCAGTCCTGACACCATCTACCTGGAGATAGCTAGCGTCAGATCCCACCAGTGAAAGGCTCAGTCTATGAGACTGACCACACTTTAGATGCCAATCACAAGTAGTGGGTCCCCAGGTTACCCACAATGTCTGTCCAACTTGGCTCCAGATCAGAGGCTCTTGCGACCTCCTCTTGGATTTGATTATTTGCTAGAACAGCTCGCAGAACTTGGGGGAAAAACTTATTTATGTTTACCAACTTATGAAAAGATATGACCAAGGATACAGATGAACAACCAGATAAAAGGATACATCGGGCGAGGTCTAGGAGGGTCCCGAGCAAAGACACTTCCATCCTGTGGTGTTGGGGGTATGTCATCCTTCCTGCACACAGATGTGTTCACCAACCTGGAAGCTCTCTGAACCCCATACTTTGGGGGTTTTTAGGGAGGCTTCATCAGAAAAGGCATGATCGATGGTTAACTCCATTTTCAGCCCGTCTTCCGTCTTGGGAGAATGGGGGGGTGGGGCTGAAAGTTCCAAGCTTCTAATCATGGCTTTGTCCTTCTGGTGACCAACCCCCAGCCAGGAGCCCACCAACACCCACCTCGTTAGAACAAAAGACACTGCTATTACCCAGGAAATTCCAAGGGATTTGGAAGGTCTGTATCAAAAATAAGGGTCAAAGACCAAATATGACAGCAAAAGATGCACCTAGTACTGTTACCACTTAGGAAATTAGAAGGGTTTTAGAAGCCCTGTGTCTGGAATTGAGGGGGGGGGGGGCAGTACAGAGAGTATATAGATTTTCTTTTTTTTTTTTTTAAGATTTTATTTGAGAGAGAGACAGAGATAGCGACAGAGAGCACAAGCAGGGAGGAGAGAGAGAAGCAGGCTCCCCACTGAGCAGGGAGGTGGACGTGGGGCTCGATCCCAGGACCCTGAGATCATGACCTGAGCTGAAGGCAGACGCCCAACCAACTGAGCCACCCGGGTGACCCTATAGTATATAGATTTTCTATTATCTTACGATACTGATAGAGAAGGGAGACCTCTTTTTTTTTTAAGTGGTTCTCTTTTTTTTTAAGATTTTATTTATTTATTTGGCGCCCCGAGAATGGAGACCTCTTGCTTATAGTAGAATGAGGAGAGCCAACTCACAAATACGAAGTTAGTGCTAGCATTGGAAAAGCACCACTTTGCAAACATGATGGTAAAGATTGGCTCAGGCAAGAATCACCCCCAGAAGGGGCGCCTGGGTGGCTCAGTCGTTAAGCGTCTGCCTTCGGCTCAGGTCATGATCCCAGGGTCCTGGGATCAAGCCTGGCATCAGGCTCCCTGCTGGGCGGGAAGCCTGTTTCTCCCTCTCCCACTCCCCCTGCTTGTGTTCCCTCTCTTGCTCTGTCTCTGTCAAATAAATAAAATCTTAAAACAAAAAAAGAAGTAATTTGTAGCGAAATAAACTCATAAGGTTGATAACTGTACTCTGGTCATATAAGATAATACACACTGAAGTATTTAGGGGCAAAGGGCCATGATATATGTAAATGGCTCAGAAATGATAAAGGAAATAGGGTAAAATGTTGACTGTAGGGGAATCTGGATAAGGGGTATAGAGGTTGGGCATTGGAGAGGGTATGTGCTATGGTGAGCGCTGTGAATTGTATAAGACTGATGAATCACAGACCTGTACCTCTGAAACAAATAATACATTATATGTTAATAATAAAAAATAATAAATAAAATAAAGGGTATACAGGTGTTCCATGTACAAGTTTTATTTTATTTTATTACTTTGAGAGAGAGAGCACGCACGAACAGGGGTGAGGGAGGAAGGGCAGATGGAGAGGGAGAGAGAATCTTAAGCAGGCTCCACACTCAGCGAGGAGCCCAGCCCAGGGCTTGATCTCACAACCCTAAAATCAGGACCCAAGATGAAATCAAGAGTCAGTCGCTTAACTGACTGAGCCCCCCAGGTGCCCCTCCTTGGACAATTTCCAACATTACAACTTATAAAAAAAGTCAGGCTTTCACAATCCAACACAATTGTTCAGAGCCTATTTTGGAAGTTGAAAGCCCAGAAAGTTGTTCTGTTTTCTGCAGAAAGCCTCACTTTCATTTAGGTGATAACAGGTACCTGTGTAAAAGAGAACTATTTAGGACAAAAACTATACAGGGGCTAAAATTCCAAAATATTAACCCACCTCACCATCTTGTTCAAACGCCTAGAAACATAAACTTACCATACATTCATTGATTTCCAACTTCTAAATATAAAAGCATAATAAATGTATAAATTACCTATTAATCAAAAATATTCAAATTCACATTTAAGTAGGATAAAAAAAATTTTTTTTTCTGCTGAAAATAAGTGCTATGTGCCCTGTGAGCTGGTCCCAGTGCCCCAAGGCACATGTGCTGGAGCTCAACTGGCACACACGTGGTCTACTTTCAACTCTTCAGAAAGACTTTGCAATCCTCCCCTCACCAGCGGAGCTTGGCGTTCTCATGCCTGCCTGCGCACCTTCCTTCTCCTTAGCCTCCACCACTCAAGCCCAGATGTAGACTCTCGGGTTCCGTGGTGCTTCCTGGTTACAAGGTGGTTATCTAGGGCAGAGAGATTATGCATGAACATTTTTTTCCAGATCTTTTTTTATTAAAACAGAGAATTTTTTTAAAAATTTTGTTTATTTGACAGAGAGAGACACAGCGAGAGCAGGAACACAAGCAGGGGGAGGGGGAGTGGGAGAGGGAGAAGCAGGCCTCCCGCCGAGCAGGGAGCCCAATGTGGGGCTCGATCCCAGGACCCTGTGATCATGACCTGAGCCGAAGGCAGACGCTTAGCGACTGAGCCACCCAGGCGCCCCTAAAACAGAGAATTTAAACATTTTTTTCATAGACTACTTACAGATCCCAAAGAACATGCATGGACTAATTTTAAGGTACAATGGTTTTGGAGAAGCATGGGGAAGCAGGGCAGGAATCATAGCCACCTCTAGACCGCTACTGGGGCCAACCTGCGTGCTGCCCCCCACCCCACCGCTGTCTCCGCCAAGCCCCAGAGGAAGGCTGGAGGAGAAGCTAAAGAAGAAAAAAGCCCAAGGGAAGGATGAGCCACAGAGCAGGTGGACATCCTTTCCTGTTTAATTTGAGCTTCGTAAAAAGGCCGAGTGAAGCATGTGATTATTTATAACTATGTTCTATGTGTTCTGTACTATCCGAATGACTTTATTAAAAAAATAGTATTTATTTATTTACTTATTTATTTTAGAGCAAGAGAGCATGGTGGGGAGGAGGAGGCAGAGCGAGAGAGAGAATCTCAAGCAGACTCCCCACCCAGTGCGGGGCCCGACGTGGGGCTCAATCCCACGACCCTGAGATCATGACCTGAGCAGAAACCAAGAGTCAGACGCTCCACCGACTGAGCCACCCCAGGCACCCCTGTACTATCTAAATGACTTCTATCAAGTTTTATTATACCAAAGCAGGATTCTTTTTTTTTTTTTTTAATTCACTATGTTAGCACAGAGAATGTCTCATTGTTCCAGATACTGTCACCAACAGTATCTCAGAAACCAAGTGAAATAGCCTTGGGGCAAAACAAGAGTTCACTTCCTTGGTTTTGGGAGTATTCTTGGTTGCCAAGAGAAGGGATCCAATTCACTGACATTCACAGTTGCTATGGCATTTGCCTGTGGTGTGAGGAAGTGAAAATTCATTTTTAGGTCCTCTTCTCTTTTCCTCTGTGCCCTTAGAATGAACTTTATGTCCTGAAACTCGGACCTGTTGGTACCTGGCGCTCCTTTACTGAAGGGCTCCAGGTCTAGTCTTTTCAGTGAGGACATCAACACAGAGTTTCTTAATTCCTCAGAATCAAGGTCTGCTTGTGAAAGGAGTTAAGATGTTAATTGTTCATCATCTCTAAACTTTTCCCATTCATATCATCAAATAAAGACTTCCCTGGGTTTTATAGCTTTCTCCTTTTTTGTAAGGAAATAGGGGAAATTGAAAGTTACTGTAGACCATGGCCACCCATGACCTGCCTGAAATATTGAGATTGTTAATGAAAATTAGCTTTAATAACACGGACACATTTGGAGAGACACAGAGAGAATGAATCACTGGCTCGATTAAAATATTCCTGGGCTCTGATTCCACGTCCATCAGACAACCTTCTGAGGGCTGATCTGAGCTCTCAAGTGTCCTCGTGATAGGAAGAGAGATATTTGAACAGTGAGCATGAGGGTTTATTTGTGGAAACTGACATTCAAATTCTAAAATTAGGATGGAAATTCAATTATATGGAATTGCAAAGGACCTAGAAAACCAAAGCAATCTTTAAAGAATATTGCTGGAAGATGTACTTTATCAGATATTAAGACTTCCTGTAAGCTACAATAATTAAGAAAATACGATGTGGGACAAGAATAGATAAAGAGACCAATGGAAAGGAACAGAAAGCCCAGAAACACTCGGACAGTCACAGGACGAATGACAGGATTGAAACTAGGGAGAAGGCCTAATCTTTTCTATAATTGGTGTTAGGTCAAATTGACATCTATATGAAAAAAAATATTAACTCTCACCTCACACTAAAAACAAAAATTAACTCAGAAAAGGAGCACCTGGGTGGCACAGTCAGTTGAGTCCGACTCTTGGTTTCAGCTCAGGTCATGATCTCAGGGTTGTGAGATCAAGCCCCATGTCAGGCTCTGAGTTCAGTGCAGAGTCTGCTTGAGATTCCCTCTCCCTCTCCCCCTCCCACTTGCGCTCTCTCTCTAAAATAAATTAATTAATCTTAAAAAAATTAACTCAAGGGGCGCTGGGGTGGCTCAGTTAGTTAAGTGTCTGCCTTCAGCTCAGGTCATGATCTCAGGGTCCTGGAACTGAGCCCCATGTCAGGTTCCCAGCTCAGCGGGGAGTTTGCCTCTCCTCTCCCTCTGCCCCACCCCTCACCCACTCATGCCCTCTCTCTCAAATAAATAAATAAAATATTTTTTAAAAAATAACTCAAAATGTAGCACAGACCTAAATGTAAAGCTAAAACCATAAAATTTCTAGAAGAAAACAGAGGAGAAAATCTTAGTGACCTTAGGTTTGGCAAAAAGTTCTTGAATATGATACAGAAAGCAGGAACTACGAGAGAGAAAATTGATAAGCTGGACTTTATCAAAATTAAAAACTTTCACTTTGAAAGGCAAAGCCACAGAATGAGAGAAAATATTTGCAAAGCATATCCACCATATCCACATATCCAGTTTTATCTAGCATTACAGAACTCCTTATACTCAGTAAGACAAACAATCCAGTTAAAAAAAAAGAATGGCAAAAGACCTTAATTTACCAAAGAGGCTAACAAGCACATGAAGACATGGTCAACATCATTAGCCATTACGGAAATGATATTAAAACCACAATTTAGACATACCCACCAGAATGACGAAAATTAAAAAGGTTTACCATACAAGGTGTTGGCAAGTATGTGGAAGAACAGAAACTCTTTCACTGCTGTTGGGGGTGTGGTACAACCATTCTAAAAAAAGTCTGGTAGCTTCATAAAGAGGTAAACGTACACCTACCATATGACCCAGCCATTCCACTCCTAGGTATTTATTCAAGAGAAATGAAAGCATATGGCCACATGAAGACTTATACACACATATTCATAGTAGCTTTATTCGTAAAAGCCCCCAAACTGGAAACAACCCAAATTTCCATCAAATACACGCGAAAACAAACTGTGGTATTTCCATACAATGGGAAATATTCATCAATAAGAAGAAATTGTTGATGGATGCGACCACATGGATGAATCTCAAAATAATTATGCTGCAAGAAGCTAGTGTCCAAAAAGGACATTCTATTCTATTTATATAAAATTCTAGAAAATACAAATGACTATGTAGTAATGAGAGCAAACTTCTGAAGGTAATGGATGTCTTCATTATCTTGATTTGGGTGATGATTTCATACAGCAAGTTATAAAAACGTATCAAATTATACATTATAAATATGTTATTTTTTTTTAAGACTTTATTTATTTATTTAACAGAGAGAAAGAGAGCACAAGTAGGCAGAGAGGCAGGCAGAGGGAGAGGGAGAAGCAGACTCTCCACTGAGCAGGGAGTCTGACGCGGGGCTCGATCCCAGGACCCTGGGATCATGACCTGAGCTGAAGCAGACACTTAACAACTGAGCCACCCAGGTGCCCCTAAATATGTTGTTTATGGAGCGCCTGGCTGGCTCAGTTGGTACACCCCTGACTCTTGAACTCAAGGTCATGAGTTCAAGCCCCACGTTGGATGTACAGCTTAAAAAAAACTTTTTTAAAATTTATTTGACAGAGAGAGCACCCGTAGGCAGAGCGACAGGCAGGAGAGGGAGAAGCAGGCTCCCCGCTGAGCAAGGAGCCCGAGACGCAGGGCTCGATACCCGGACCCCGAGATCATGACCTGAGCTGAAGGCAGACACTTAACCCACTGAGCCACCCAGGGGCCCCTTCTATTCATTTTTATTATTTATTCTCTTCCTCCCACCTCTATGCTGTTGGGGCCCCACAGAGCCCTTTTCCTGGTGATGCACTCACCCCATATGCGCCTTAAGTGTTGGCTGTCAACTCACAGCTGCCCCTGCCAATAACAGATGGGAAATGAGGGTGTGGGAGAGAAGGGAGAGGGTACAAAAGACTGGCTTTCCTGTGGCAAGGAGGCCTAACTCCGTGGTGCAATTTATGCAGTTACCTGTGGGATGGGGCTGAAGCTAGTTTCCACTTGAGGGCACTCTCCTGCTTCCCTTGCTTCCCTGCCCTGTCCTGTTTCTCTCACACCCTTCTCCTGAGAGCACTTCCCCAGTAAATCACTCAAACAAGAATTCTCATCTCTGGCTCTGCTTCTGGGAACCTGACCCATACCACCCTCGGTAAGCCTCACGGGGACTACCTTGTTCGTTCCCTTACATCAAATCCCTATCTCCGGCTCTGCAGAGCTGTGCCTGGAACGCAGCAAACACTCTATACATGTGTTGCGTGAATACGGGGAGAGCGCAGAGTCTGCTTTATGGCTGGACTGTGGGCACCCCTCCTGTCCTGGGCTAGTCTGGCCTGGCGGCATTGTGAGTCACAGCTGGTGGAGAGCAGCTGAGTGGTTCAGACATGGGCCAGGCCTGGGGCAGCAGCTCAGCACCTCCAGCACGTCCTCCAGGTGAGGCCCAACCTGCAGGGAGGATTACTGGGAAAGGGCCTCTGGGAGGATGCAGCCTTGCAGGCGGGCCGGCTGCACCCTCTCGGGCCCTCTTTGGGCTTTCAGAGATGGCACCCTCAGTCAGATCTAGGGAATAGTACCATCCCCTCAGCCCAGCTATGTGCAAGAGGAACACGTGTGTATTGGATCGATGTAGGCATGACAGAGGGTTCCTTCCCTTTTCACCCTCCATGTGGGAGAAGAGGGAACATATAATCCTTTTCCCATAGACTAGAGTCAGCACTTCCAGGCTTTGGGGGAGACAGAGAATGAGACTTGTTACCTGTACTTCAGCTTCCTTGAGGATGTAGTCTGCTTGGGAGAAAAGTCACATGTAGTCTGCATACCCCCTATGACCTCGAATCCTAAGCAATGGTCCTAGCCCACAGCACGTGCCCCAAGCACGTCACCGAGCATACTGAACTACTGTCATCCACACACACATCTGGGTTCCAAGCTGGACCAGGAGCATCTTGAGGGCGGCCACAGGCTCAGAACCCCTGCCCAGACCAGGTCTGGCCCAGGGCGCATTATGCCACTGGTTAGTTCAGATATCCTACCGAATACTTTTCTGAATCCAGAGCTAGCCCTGGCTTTGTAAACTGCCAGAATGCAGTTTAGGCCCTGGTCCCCCTTCCAGCTTCCTCTTGTATTCCCAGCCGAGTACCATACACCGACCCTACTCCAAGCTCTTCCTCACGTCCGGAACATGCAAGCCGTGCCCGGCTCTTCACTCTGCGTAGGGGCCCTCTCCCTTATCTACCCCCAATTCACCTAGCAAAGCCCTGCTTAACTTTTAAGTTAAACCTGTCTCTACCATTCCCAACTCCCGGGCCCCTAACCCTTCCAGCAGCCCCGCCGAGGCTCAGAAAGCCAGGGTTGCGGTCCTTCGTCTGCACGTACGTCCCCTGCGCCTGACGCAGAGTGGTCTTTGGGGAAGGTAGTTTCAGGGGACTTGTGTCGGCGCCAGTGTGTAGGGACGGGCTCCTCAGCGGCCAGCTGCTGGCTAGCCCCTGCTGCCGGCCTCAGAGCTAAGCTTTGTCCACCGGTGCTCGCGGCCCGACGGGCCAGCCCGTCCAAGCAGGCTGCTCACCCGGACTCTTGCTCCGCAGAGGTGCCCCTGGCTCGCCTTCATCATTCCGGACACCGGGGCTCCGGAGGCAAGGGCGCAGCCCCGGTCGTCCACGTCCTCGAGGCCCGGCACCGGGCACCCGCGCGCCGGACTAGGCCCACTCGGCCCTCGCCCTGGAGGCCTTCCGGTGCCCGGCCTCGGGCCACGCCGGCCGCCTGTGGGAGCAGCTCCGGCAGTTCTGGGCCGACCACTTCTCGCGGCGCTTCTCGCCGCGGCGCCCGCCGCTGCGCCGCATCTCCTCCATGTCCACCTTCTACCTGCTGGACCACCGGACGCGCCAGGCCGAGCTGGGCCTCAGCTACGGCGCGCCGCGCATGCGCCTGAGCGACGAGGCCTTCGTGTTCCGCGGCGGTCGGTGGACCACCGAGAGGCTGCCGGTGCGGTCGCGGCCGCCGCTGTCCTCGCCGACCGTCTCGGGCTGGAAGCCGCCGGTGCCGCGGGTCAGGAGCCAGGTGCTCCTGGAGGAGAACAACTACCTGAAGCTGCAGCAGGAACTGCTCATGGACATGCTGACCGAGACCACGGCGCGCATGCACCTGCTGGAGAAGAAGCTCGACAGCCAGGCCAGCGCGGCGGCCGCGGCGCGCGCCTGGCCGAGGAAGATGCGCAAACGCGAGGGCGCGAGCGGCGTGCTCATGATCGAGCCGCGCGCTCTGGAGTCGCGCTGACGCAATAAAGCCCGTGCGGCGCACGCGCACTTCGCTGCTCGCCGCCGGCCGGGGCGCGGTCGTGGGCGGCGAAGCGGGCCTGGCGCGGGCTCCCGACTCGCGGGTAGGGACCGTCACCTAGTGCCCGGTGTGGACGGGTGACTCAGCCAGCAGCCGGTCCCGGGAGGGCGCGATAGGGCTGTGGAGGAAGGTGTGTGTGTGCGGCCCGCTGGGAACGCGGGACGGGGAGCCGGGCTTGCAGCGGGCAGTGCCCGCGGAGCGGGGCGGGGAAGGGGCGCGAGGACGGCAAAAAGGAGCAGGCAGGGGCACTCTTGGCCCAAGGGACCGAGGACCGAGTCTTGGGGAGCAGCGAAACCTTGGGCGCTCAGTGATGGAGGGTGCGGTGAGGTGGGCAGGCCGACGGGGTCGGGAACCTTGCTCCTGGCTCCCCCCGCCCTGGTTTAGAGGCGCGGAGCGGGCCAGAGGGGTTTCAGCCTGGGTCCAGAGTAAGTGTATTTTACTCAGCTTTCTCGAACCTGGGCTCAGCCTCTCCCACCTGGCCGTGTGGCTTTGGGCGAGTCGCTTCGCTATTACAGGCCTCGCTTTTTCTCCTCCGTAGAATAAAGGGTTTGTCTGACCCAGGGTACAAACAAGCACTCCGGGGCAAATCCTGTACACAGATAGGATTTGCTCCACCCACGTTGCTTAAAAATTTTGCATTCGTTGCCAACATTTAAGAATTTGGAGATTTCACATTAAAAATCCAGATTTCCTGTGTTCTCATGAAGAAGAGTCTTGGCCACCACCCTGGACCTTCATTCTGTCCAGCCAGCAGTTTCCTTGAGCTGAAGTGCGGCTGTCACCTCCTGGTCGCTTCACTCCTTCCTTGTTGTAGGTGTCTGATTTTGATCTCTTCCTAGATGCCTTCTGGGTCAATGTTCTTTCCCAGGACATGGGGAGCCCATTTCCCCAACCCCCATACACACAAGGTACTATATAAGATGCTTTGGGGAGTGGACACTGGTCCTGGCAACCGCTAACCTCTTCCCTGGAATATAGACCGTGCGTTTCTGCATCCACTGAAACTTGAGACTGGGGACACATTTCCCGAGGGCCATATGACAAGAGAGAGAAGTGGGTGTCCTGCCTCAGCCTTTGTTTCAGGCGCAGACTAGGGATTACTAAACATCTGCTTTGTATAAAGATGTGTCCTTATTCATTCAAGCAGCAAAACAATACAAAACAGGTCATTAGACACAAAATTGAAAAACATTGCTTTTGAGCAGTGCTTTTTTGTATTTTAATAATTCTATATTTACATTAACCTAGATTAAACAAAGTATTTAAAATAGTTATGATGGTGAAATGAATTTTCCTTTTAAAATAACTAAGAAAGTGGGAGGGCCTGGCTGGCTTAGTCGGAAGAGCAAAGTGACTCTTGGTCTCAGGGTCGGGAGTTCGAGCCCTGCATTGGGAGTAGAGATTACTTAAAAAAAAAAAAAAAATCTTGGGGCACCTGAGTGGCTCAGTCGGTTAAGCGTCTGCCTTTAGCTCAGGTCATGATCTCAGGGTCCTGGGATGGAGCCTCCCCCCCACCCTCAGCAGGGAGTCTGCTTCTCCCTCTCCCCCCCATGCTTTCTATCTCAACTAAATCTTAAAAAGAATAAGTAAAAATAAAAAATAAGATAACTAAGAAAAAAATATATACAGAGAAGGAAATGAGAAGGGAATCAAAATGATACACTAGAAAAAAAATCAAACCCAAAAGAAGGGACTAATGGAGAAACCATATAAGTGAAAGACGCTAGACCCAAAGGACCATGTATTTTGGGATTCTGTTTGCTTTTTTTTTTAAGATTACACGAGCGGGGGCGGGGGGGGGGTGGCTGGGAGGGGCAGAGGGAGAAGCAGACTCCCCGCCTAGCAGGGAGCCTGATGCAGGGCTCGATCCCAGGGGCCTGGGATCATGACCTGAGCCGAAGGCAGACGCTCAACCGACTGAGCCACAGCACCCTGACATGATTCTGTTTCTATAAAATATCCATAATAGGCAAATCCATAGAGACAGGAAGCAGATTGGTGGTTACCAAGGACTGGGGGCGGGGGGGGTGGGAAGGAGCGAGGTACTGCTTGGCAGGTGAAGGGTTCCCTTTTAGACTGAATAAAAAGGTTTTGGAACTGTTTGGTAATGGTGGCACAACAATGTGAATGTTCTAAAAGCCACCAAATTGTATACACTTTAGTGAGTTTTAGGTTAGGCAAATTTTAGACAATAAAAAAAAATGTAAAGGAAAGTGCTTTATATAAAAACATGGAGTAAAAACTATATGAGGTATGGGAAAATAGCCAAAATCGTAACAGCGATCCAAGAATGCCTAAAGTTTAGGGAATATTGCTTTGGCCAGACTACTTGAAAATAAATAGTTCTAGAGTAAAGTATCTGTCCTGCTAGACCAGCAGCAGGCAGGCAGGGAGCCCCATGTTTAGGGAAAGGCATCCAAGTGGCTGAAGGGCCCAAAATAAATGGAGCAGGATGATATTTTGAGATATCTGACTTTGTTCTTTTTGCTGTGGAATTTCACCCCCTGACGAGGCAGCCAGGCTCATTGCCCCAGGGAAGGATGTGACAGAGCAGAAAGCAGGAACAAAGGACTCTTTGTGGCTTTCACCTCCTACAGCTCAGAACTCTCTGGGTATCTAGAGCTTTGCAAAAAATATTTTTGGGCTTGAAGAGGGAGGTCAAAAAGGTCACAGATTTGTCAACAGCAAGAGGGAAGATGAAGGGAAATGGAAGTAGAGAACCTGGTAGATCTTCCATCTTGGAAAACCTAGCCTTTCTTGACCCCACATGACTTTCCAGCTACTGCCCCATTTCTCTGC
This sequence comes from Mirounga leonina, assembly GCF_011800145.1. Lineage (NCBI taxonomy): Eukaryota > Metazoa > Chordata > Mammalia > Carnivora > Phocidae > Mirounga > Mirounga leonina. Next base: position 1,019,065 of record NW_023270624.1, read on the forward strand.
TTCCTTTTGTAACTAAACTCCAAAAAGTTGCTTGTATTCACTGTCCTCAATTCTTCCCCTCCCTCTTCGCTCTTAATCCCCCTCGAGTTTGGGTTTCTCACCCCCCACTCTCCCCAGCCTGCTCTCCTCACAGACGCCATCACCCTCCAATGTTATTGACTTTGGCCAATTCTCTGCCTTCGTCTTGGCCCATTAGCCGCATTTCTTGCTGTTGACCCCTCCTGCTCCTCCTGGAAACACTGTCTTCACCTGGCTTCCAAGGCACTACGAGCTCCTGGGCACTATTTCCCTCCTTGCTCCCCATTCCTCCTCCTCAGTATCTGGCTGGTCTTACTCTCACTTCCTTCAGATGTCTGCCTAAATATCACCTTTTCTGCGAGGTTTTCCCTGATGACTGTTTAAAGGAGTCCGTCTTCTTCCCAACCCAACCAAAGTGGGACAACGGATCCTCCTTGCCCTTTTTGTTTTCTAACGTCCATAACCACTTGGCATGCTATTTTACTGTTGGTCTCCTCTGCCCCCCCCCCCCAACTAGGACATAAGCTCCTCAGGGCTTTTCGTTCTGTTCTTTCCTGTATCTCGTTGTAGAAAAGTCCTTAACAACACTTAGTAGGCCCTTTCCACATACTTCTAGAATGCACAAAGGTCTACAGAGGCAGGAACCTGAGTCCCAGGGAGCCGATGGCGTGTGGCCTTTGGTATTGTCCCAGATTTCTGATCCCCGCGAAGGCAAGAAAGGTGTACTAGATGTTCTGGAACTTTTGGTTCCATCCAATCAGCCCACCTCTGACTTCAGCCACAGCAAGGGTAGATGGCTCCGTGGACACTGTCAGTGCCTCATTTCCAGCGTCTCCTGTCGCTTTCTCCTAAGCCTCAGGAGCTCTCTCAACCCCACAGGCCTAGCCTGGGAGTGCAGGTAAGCGAATGCCTTCAGCCCATAAGGGATGGGAGCCAAAATAGACTTTTTTTTTAAAAGATTTTATTTATTTATTTGAGAAAGAGAGATCATAAGCAGGGAGGAGGGGTAGAGGGAGAAGCAGACTCCCCGCTGAGCAGGGAGCCTGATGCGGGACTCGATCCCAGGACCCCAGGACCATGACCTGAGCTGAAGGCAGATGCTTAACTGACTGAGCCACCCAGGCGCCCCCAAAATAGACTTTGTTGACTTTTCCTTCTGCCCTGTGTCACTCTCCTCACTCCCTCTCTCCCATTTCCTGGATTCATCTACCAAATCAACTGCACCCAAGTTCTAGGCTCAAGCTTTTATGGGGATGCAAGCTAAAACAGTAGGGAGTAGCCCTAGAAGGGACACTGTGGGGTTAGGAATCTAGAACTATGGCTCATCCACCATTCAGAAGGCAACAGTGACTTCTCACCACTATTGGTCATTGGGTGGTGCTAACCCCTTGGGTCCTGGAGCATGAGACTCTTACCTTCTGTAGACTGGAGTAAGACAGAAGTGGAGGGGAGAGCTTGGCTTATGGAGTAGCTTTGGCACTTGAAAGATAGGAGGGCAGCTGTAGCTACAAGGATTATGGAGGCGGCTAGTTTTTCTAAACCTGCTTTAGAAACTTTGCTGAAAGAACATAAGGCTCAAGTGAACCCCCTTGACAGGGCATGATATGAAAGCCAGAAAGTCTCCTGAGGCAACGTAAGGAAATGCTCACTTTTGCAGCCAGGAAGGCAGAGCATGCTGGCAGCGAGGCCCACGATGTGATCATAAGGGCTGCAGAGCTGCAGAGGAGACCCGTCATCCTCAGCAATTTTCCTGTGCTATAAAGTCAGGGCATCGAGGGGGGTGCTGTGGAATGGGATCCTGAGGCCTGGCATGGGGATGTTTGGGTGGATATACCTAAGGATCTTGAGCCCCAGAGCCCCCGAATCCCCCTGGCCAGCAGCTGCTGCTTCCTTCCCCCACTTGATAGAGAAGAATAGCTCATTTTGCCCGGAGGCCATGCAGAGATCGCACCTGAGCCGATTGTCTTATGAAATGATGCTCATCACTGTCGAGATCACCTCTGCCCATTGCCTCCAAACCAACAACTAGAACTGGGCTCCGCTTAGCCTCAGCAGTGAAGCACAGTCCCTACTCTAGGAGGAAATAGCTCAATTGCCCAAAAAGTTGCAGCAACGGTCAAACCACAGGACCTAAGGGCAGCACGTGCAGGAGTGGATCCTGAGGGTACTAGATGGGGGTGGGATATATAATACTGGGTAACGAGTTGATTGATAATGGGAGCATTTCCCATGACTCAAGACCTAAAGTCCTGCCAAGAACACCCAGAGCCTATCCTAATGCCTCCAGAAGTTTGGACACATTGGTGGCCTCAGTCAATGAGCTGGAGATGCCAGAGTTGCCTTGAGCCGAGTTTGGAAGAAGGAGCCTGAAGGCTCAGGGCAAGTGGGGATCTTAGAGTGGGTTTATTACATAAAACCAGAAGATTGACCATTTGTTCCTTTTTTTTTTTTTTTTTTTTTTTTTACGATTTTAAAAATTTGGGGCACCTGGGTGGCTCAGTCATTAAGTGTCTGCCTTCGGTTCAGGTCATGATCCCAGGGTCCTGGGATCAAGCCCCGCATCAGGCTCCCTGCTTGGTGGGAAGCCTGCTTCTCCCTCTCCCACTCCCCCTGCTTGTGTTCCCTCTCTTGCTATATCTCTCTCTGTCAAATAAATAAATAAAATCTTAAAAAAAAAAAAGACTTTAAAAATTTGAGAGAGAGAGCATGAGCAGGGGGGAGGGGCAGAGGGAGAAGCAGGCTCCCCGCTGAGCAGGGAGTCCCACGTGGGGCTCATCCCAGGACTCCTGGGATCATGACCTGAGCCAAAGTCAGACAATTAGCCGGCTGAGCCACCCAGGCGCCCCTATTTGACTGTTCTTCGGCGGCTGCCCAGAGGATGTCCCTCTGCTGAGGCAGTAGGGGATGAGATAGTGAGGGGGGCATTGAGTCATCTGGAAGCTGTTGGTGGCTGACCCTCATGGGCCAGAGTTGACAGCAGTTGATGCTGCCGTGGAGCTGGGTTTCCTAGTGTCACTGGAAATGAGGGGATTCTCGCATGGCATTTAACTGTTCGGATGAGGATGACGTGATACCTAACAGAAGATAGAAGGGCGTTCTTACCATGCCTTGCAGCAAGAAGGGGGGTCTTGCTCCTCAGAGCTCTCTGGCAATGCCATGGTGTCCATAGGGGCAAAATACACAGGCAGCCAAAGGAGGCAGAGAGTGAGCGCTAGATCGGGGTTGGGGAGCAAGGACGAGAGACGCACCTGCAGAGATCTGACTTGCTGTTAAAATGCCTTCGTATCAGGTCAGTATTTAGACGTGTCCTAGGAAAAGCTCCACCGTTGACGTGAAGTTTCTACCACTGCAGGAGAGCGGCAGGTGTGACATACAAAGTAAGTTACACAGAAACATTTTAAAACCACATCCCCTGCACCCCTGAAAATGTGGAGTGAGACGTGTCCTGCCTACAAAGCCTAACAAGGAGCCTGGGCAGTATGAGACGCTGAGAAGTGTGACCGTGACGGACCACCTTTGGCTGTGTCTCAGCTCAGGTTGCTGTCAAAATTCCATAGACTGGGTGGCTTTTACGCAACAGAAGTTGGCGGGAATTTCAAGATCAGGGTGCCCCCGTGGCCGGGCGAGGGCTGTCTTGCAGATGACCCACTTCCCCTTGTGTCCTCACGTGGCGGAGCAGGGAAGCATGCTCTCTCACCACTCCTAATCCCATCATGAGGGATCTCTCTCCCTCATCTCCGGAGGCCCCACCTCTCAATGCCATCACATGGGGAGGTAGGGTTTTGCCATATGAATTTGGGGGGGTGGGGGAGACACAGTCCCTAACAGGATCAGAAGCAGGCTCAGCCGGCAGCAGTGAGGGGCCCCAGGACCTGCCGCTCAAGCCGCCCCACCGGCCCCGGGGACGGATGGCAGCTGGGCGGGGACGGGGTCAACAAAAGTGCCCAGTGGTTCCAGCTGAGCCGGGGTATGGATGGTGGCGCAACAGCGTCGGTGCAGTTACCACCACGGAACTGCACACTGAACAACCGTGGAGCCGGTCCATCTCTCGTCCGGGGCATCTTCCCGCGAGAAAAAGGAAGACCACGTGGTTGGCGGCGACGGTGCGGAGCCGGGTCCAGAGTGGAAGCGCAGCACGGCCGCGAGGAGGGGAGACCGTAGCCGAAAAACTGTGCGGAAGGCAGCCTGCACTCGCCAGACAGCCGTGCTTTCGAGAACATGTGTAGCATCCCAGGGAGAGGACCAGACGTGACGGCTGGGCGAGCGCAGACGCCGGCCCTGTGGCGGGGGGGACTGTGCCTCCCGCTTCCGGAGGGGACCCAGCCGGCCCGGTGTCTGCCACACAACCAGCTGCTTGCCCGCTCTGTCCGGGAGCGAAGCCTCACACCAGCTTTGTCCTTGTCCCGCTTCCACGGGCTCCGTGCCACACAGCCGTCCCCGGTCCCTCCACCCTCGCGCCTGCCGCCCCCGTCGTCAGTTCGGACGCAGGCGAGTCTCTGCTGCTCCCGGGGCGCTCCTAGCAGGTGGACGCCCTCCCCCGAGCAGGCTGGGAGGCCCCCCGCGTGCAGCGCCTGGCCTGCCGCCCGTCCTCGGCGTGTCCAGAATCAGGACGAGCGCGCTCAGAAGCCTGTGCCCAGGATGTCCCATGTGCACCCGCACACACGGGGGACAGGATGCCGCAGAAGCCTGTGCAGCCGCAGGGGACTGCGAGGGAGCAAAGGCCCACGGGACTCGCGCCGTGGGCAGGAACAGCACCGCGGGGAGAGAGGAGGCCTCGCGGGGGACCCTGGGGAGCAGGGTGGCCTAGGGCTGCCGCAGGCACCGCTGTCCCTGGAGCCACAGAGCAGGAGCCTTGGCCCCTGCCCCCTTGGGAGCCACCACCAGTGGCCTGTCTGTTGCTTTTGTCCCCTCCTAATATATTTAGCAATACTGTGATACCACCTACTCAGTCCGTTTTCAACTGGTCCGTGTCCCGGTTCTGATCAGCCAGGGCTGAATTGAAGTCAGGGGACGAAGCAACGTCTCGGGGACTCCGCGGGCTCACCGGCGGTGGGCTGGGTGTGGACCCTTGAGACCCATGTCCTGGGGTTATGCCAGCAGGTGCACAGCTCTCCTGGGGAAAGTGCAAGGCCGCTCAGTGGCTTGGGGGTGTGGATGACCGTGGAGGGGGGCCTGTGCATGGCCCCAGAAGTGAAAACAAATGGGACTGGGGGGCATGAACCCTCATGCTGCGCAGGCCTCTGAAGACACACATCAACCGGTCACAATGTATGGGCCTTAATTGGCTCCTGATTTTCAAACAAACTAACTGAAACAAACAAAACCACCAATCCCACCCCCCAACATATAAGACAACTGGGGAAAGATGGAAACAGACTATTTAATATTACAGAATTATTAAATTTTGTAGGCATGATATAGAAGGGTTACATTTTGCGTTTTTAAAATCCTTATCTTTTGGGGCGCCTGGGTGGCTCAGTCGGTTAAGTGTCTGCCTTCGGCTCAGGTCATGATCCCAGGGTCCTGGGATCAAGCCCCGCATTGGGCTCCCTGCTCAGTGGGGAGTCTGCTTCTCCCTCTCCCACTCCCCCTTGCTTGTGCGCTCTCTCAAATGAATAAAATCTTAAAAAAAAATAATAATAATAAAATCATTCTCTTTTGGAGAGAATTAGTAGAATCCTTACAGATGAAATGATAAGGTGTCTGGAATTTGTTTCCAGGTGGTCTAGGATGTGGGCAGGGGAAGTGGGTGGGGGTACAGATGAAAAGATGTGGTTATAAGCTGGTACATGAGGGCTCACCATACCATCCTCTCTACTTTTGTGTGGTGGATATTTTCCATAATAAAATTTTTTTCAAAAGGAAAAAAGAGGGGGCGCCTGAGTGGCTCAGTCATTAAGCGTGTGCCTTCGGCTCAGGTCATGGTCCCAGGGTCCTGGGATCGAGCCCGCATCAGGCTCCCTACTCGGCAGGAAGCCTGCTTCTCCCTCTGACCCTCCCCCTGCATGTGTCCCTTTCTCGCTGTGTCTCTGTCTGTCGAATAAATAAAATCTTTTAAAAAACAAACAAACAAACAAATGCTGGCACTTTAAAAAAAAAAAAAAAGGAAAAAAGAGAAGCCTGAATTTTCCCTGGAACCATTAAAGAGATTTAATTAGTCATTACAAATCTCCCCGCAAAGAAAATACCCAGCCCAGCTGGCTTCATAAGGCAGGCTCCACCATACTGGCAAGGAACGGATCATCTCAACCGGAAAAGAACAAACTCTTCCAGAGAACGGAAAGAGAGAACGTTCGTTCCTCAGCGCATGACCAGCATAGCCGAGAGCAAACCGTGTGCCAAAGAAAGCCACGGGCCATTCTCACCAGGACGATGGAAGCAATTAAATTAGCTAGTAATAAAAAGATAACTGCAAAAATCCCTGCAAAATATTAGCAAATCAATTTCAGCAGTGTATTAAAATGGCAATGTGTCATGATCAAGTTGTGTTTATTTCAGGGATACGGAGATGAATTAATGCTGGAGAATCTATAAACGTACCATACAAACAGATTAAAGAAGGAAAAACCATATAATAGATGCCAAAAAAGTATTTGATAGATAGTCCACCTGAAAAAAAATTCTTCCTAAAACCTAGAAATAGAAAGGATTTTCCAACTAAATAGAAGATATCGGGATGCCCGGCTGGCTCAGCCATTGGAGCATGTGACTGTCCATCTTAGGGTTGTGAGTTTGAGGTCACGTTGGGTGTAGAGATTACTTAAAAATAAATCTTAAAAAAAAGATATCGTCCAAAAACTTACATTCATGTTTTAAAAATGTTAAGCATCGTTTATTATCCTATTTTGTGAACAACTAACTGCCGATATGCAAAGTGTATAATTTACGGGCGCCTGGGTGGCTCAGTTGGTTGAATGCCTGACTCTTGATTTCGGCTCAGGTCATGATCTCAGGGTCGTGCAATCGAGCCCGGCGTCGGGCTCCACACTCAGCAGGAAGTCTGCCTGAGAATCTCCCTCTCTCTCTCTCCCTCTGCCCTTCCTCCTGCACCTGTGCTCTCTCTAAAAATAAATAAATCTTAAACAAAACAAAAAACCAAAGTGTATAATGTGATGAGTTCCTATGTGTATCTACATACCCATGAGACCATCACCACGATCAAGACAATGAACATATTCATCACACCCCAGAGTTTCCTCGTGCCGTAAGGGGCACCCCTGCCCTCCTCCCCCTGCCCCAGGGCACCACTGATCTGCTTTTTATTATTATAGATTAAGTTCATTTTCCAGAATTTTCTGCAAATGGAATCATACAGTATGTACTTTTGAAAGCCTAATTTCTTTCACTCTGCAAAAGTACTTTAGGATTCATTTATGTTATTTGGCACATCAGCATGCCTTTCTACTGGTGAGTAGTAGTCCATCATGTGGAAATACCGCAGTGTATCCATTCCTCTGCTGGTGGAAATCTGGGTTGTCCTCAGTTTGGGGTTATCATTTATTTTATTATTGTATTATTTGTTATAAATAAAGCTGCTATGAACATTTGTGTAAGAGCCTTTGTGTGGACATGTGTTTTCATTTCTCTTGGGTATGCTAACCCTGTTTCAATTTCTGAGGAAGCCAGACTATTTTCCGAGGCAGCCACACCATTTACATTACACTAGCAATGTGTGAGGGTTCCATCTTTTTCATAGCCTCACCAATACTTGTTACGTTCTGGGGGGTTTTTGTTCATTTTGTTTGTTTTTTAATATACCCATCCTGTGGAAGAAATCTCAAAAATCACCAACCCTCTTAGGGGCTCCTGGCTGGCTCAGTAGACATGCAACTCCTGATCTCAGGGGTTGTGAGTTTGAGCCCCACGTTGGGTGTAGAGATTACTTAAAAATAAAATCTTAATGGGGCGCCTGGGTGGCACAGTTGGTTAACCGTCTGACTCTTGGTTTCGGCTCAGGTCATGATCTCACGAGATCAAGCCCTGCATCAGGCTCTGCAATCAGCGTGGAGTCTGCTTGAGATTCTTGCTCCCTCTGCCCCTCCCCCCCTGCACCCTCTCTCTCTCAAATAAATAAATAAATCTTTAAAAAAAAAATCACTAGCCCTTCCAAGGCTATGCTTATGGAGATTGCAGAGAAATTAATCCAACAAACTCTATACTAATTAAAGTTTTCAAAAAATTGTGTACACATTTACACATTTCTGAATGCAGAAGTATGAAACAAGATAGGTATGGAGATGGGGCTCAGTTGGTTAAGCGTCTGCTTTCGGCTCAGGTCATGATCTCAGGGTCCCGGGATCGAGCCCTGTGTTGGGCTCCCTGCTCAGCGGGGAGTCTGCTTCTCCCTCTCCCTCTGCCCCTCCCCCCTGCTTGTGCTCTCTCTCTCTCTCTCTCAAATGAATAAATAAAATCTTAAAAAAAAAAAAAAAAGAAGGTAAGTATGGAGAGGTCCAGCTGCACCCTTGTCCCTTCTAGCCTGATCCTTCCTCCCCGCTAGGTAAATGTTTGTATTGATTTATTTATCCTTCCATTGTTTCTATTTGAAAATATAAGCATCTATATCTGTATTTCCTCCTTTTCTTGGTTGCTGTAGCATATTGTGAAATCTGTAAAACCTCTTGCTGTCTTCACTTAGTGACATATTCTGGAGGTCACACCTCAGCAGGACCTAGAGATGCCCCTCGTTCTTTTTTTTTTTTTTTTTTTTTTTTTTTTTAGTTTTTATTCATTTTTGCAAGAGAAAGAGCTTGTGAACAAGCGGGGGTGGGGGGGCAGGGAGGGACAGAGGGAGAAGCAGACTCCCCACTGAGTAGGGAGCCCTATGCGGGACTTAATCCCAGGACCCCAGGATCATGACCTGGGCCGAAGGCAGACGCTTCACCGACTGAGCCACCCAGGTGCCCCTACACCACATTTTGTTTATCCACTTATCTGTCAATGGACATGTGAGTTGCTTCCACCTTTTGGCTGTTGTGAATGGTGTTGATAGGAACATGGGTGTACAATGATCTCTTTGAGACCCTGCTTCCAATTCTTTAGGGTATATACCCAATGGAGTTGCTGGATCAGATGGTACTTCCATGTCACACTATTTTAGGAATCCAAACCAAACTTTTCCATAGTGGCGGCATCATTTTACATTCTCATCGACAGTGCACAAGGGTCCCAGTTTCTCTGCATACTTGCCAACACTTGTTATTTTCTGTTTGTTTTTTCTTTTAAGATTTTATTTATTTATTTGAGAGAATTCGAGAGAGAGCATGAGCAGGGGGTAGAGAGAGAAGCAGACTCCCCACTGAGCAGGGAGCCTGATGCAGGACTCGATCCCAGGACCCCGGGATCACGACCTGAGCTGAAGGCAGACGGTTAACCGACTGTGCCACCCAGGTGCCCTGTTTTGTTGTTTTTTAACAGCCATTCTGATGGGCGTGAGGTGGTGATATCTCATTGTGCTTTTGTGTTTCCTGTCTTCTGCTCATATAATTAATACTGCAATAAAAAGCCTTGTGTATAAGGTGGGATGCTCAATCTTGCTCATGATAAATAGAAATACAAAATAAAAACGCACTAAGATGTCATGTCTCACCTGTCAGATCAGCAAAACCCCAAAGTTTGCAACTTCTCTGCTGGCAAGGCTGTGGGGAAGCAGGCGCTCACTAAGTTGTTGGGAAATGCAAAATGGTACAACTGCTTCATACCAGGATCTTACAACATGTAGCAAAATTGCAGGTGCCTTGACCCTTGAGCCAAGCAATCCCACTTCCCAGAATCTATCTCAGACACACACCCTGGTGTAAACGTCCCTGAGATGAAGAGTTTGGGTAGTTACTGTGGATGACTGACTTCCTTAGGGTCCCCTTGTCCCCTCTGGGTCCCTTTCTCGGGTGGGGTTCTGAGATCACGTGCACCTCTTCAGCCTTCTCATCCTGAGTCGAGCGCCTGCAGGGAGAGCATCCTGAGGAGGCTTTGCACCCGCGCAACTGGACAGAATCTCCTGCAAGCCTGTGCCGGAGGAGGGGGTCTCGGGAGGCAATGGATAAATCCTTCTCTCCTCCTCGGGAGGATGGTTCTGAGACACAGTCCGTAAAGTGGCCCGCAATGTCCTGGGAGACAGAGCGGGGAAGGACCACCTTGGTAATGCGGAGTGGTGTTAGCCTCTCTCTCCTCTCCTGGCCACACTCCTTACCCTGTCATCTCCTAAAGCCACTCCCCCACAGGCTCTGCCTTCTGGGGAACCCAGGCCAAATCAGCTGTAGAACATGCACTCTCAATCAAATTAATACAAGCTTGCAAATGCGTCCAGCAGTATGTTTAGTGTTTACAGAGCTGGGTTTAAAACGAAAAACAAAAGTCCTTACCCCGCCCCAGTGCAATTCCGCAGAGGGAACCGGTGAAAATAGTTTCCAAGCACTTTTTCAACGCACAAGCCAGCAGAGGACCTCGGGCTGAATCACCTCCCCAGACGGAATCACCTCCTCAGGCGCGGCCCGCCAGCCCGCGTTCCCCGGGTTTCGGGGGGGATCGGGCGCCCCCTGCTGGTCACGCGAAGCCGGAGCCGGTGGTGCCTCCCAGAAAGGCCGACACCTTCCTTGGCGAGGCCGGGGCGCGGGCGTGCTTCGCACGTTTCCCGCTCGCGAGGCTGCCTTGAGGTTCTCGGCAGCCCGCTCCCTGGAGTGGCTCACCAGCCAGGAGCCCAAGCCCTCTCCCCCAGGGGCGCCCGGCCCTGAAGTACGCCTTCCACCGCCGTCCCAGCAGCTTGCAACGTTAGCGTTCCGTTTGGCCAGGTGCCCTTGGCTCCCCGACCCGCTGGAGCGCTGGAAGCACTTGGCGCTGGATCTGGACGTGGCCCAGAGTCCAGTTCCGCTCTGCGCACTTGCTGGATCTCTGTGCATCTCTCTGCGCCTGTTCCTTGGAGATTTGGGACCCAGCGGGCAGAGATGGTGAAGCACCCAGCAAGGGGAGGGAGGGGGGCTGACTCGGAAACCGTCCTTGATCCCGAGCTGCCTGAACTTGTGTGCGCTCCCCATTCTCCTCCCGGAACCCAGGCCCCCAGCTCCTGACCGTCCCTCCCCACTGTGGTTCTTTCTAATCAGCTGGAAAGTTCCCCCGGCGCCCTCCCTCCCACAGAGACTGTCCTGCCCTTGGCCTTGACCATGGCCCCGCGCTTTATCTTCCCTACTAACCCAGGGCTACAGCGATGTCTTACGTTACTCAGACTCATTTGCTCAGTAATCACGCAACTCTACAGTAATTATCTGTCAAATGCTGGGACCCAACAACTACGTCTTTTTTTTTTTTTTTTTTTTTTTTGAGAGCAGTTAAGGGGAGGAGGGGCAGAGGGAGAGGGAGAAGCAGACTCCCCACTGAGCGTGGAGCACGGGGCTCCAACCCGGGACCCTGAGATCATGACCTGAGCTGAAATCAGGTGCTTAACAGACTGAGCCACCCAGGCGCCCCACCAACAAGGATGTCTTATCAGTTGGCAGAGTCAGCCCTGACTGGGGAAAACCCAGAGGAAGGGTGTGGAAGGCGAGAAGGAAAGGGCTTTGGTGCAGAGTAGACATTGCCAATGGGGCCAGTCTTTCTGGGGCTGCTGCTGCCAGTCCCCTGGCTGATTGATTGATTGATTGATTGGGCAGGTCCTGACAGAGGTGAAGCCTTCAAAGGCTAAGTGGAAGGTAGCGATGCATTGGAGAGGCATTTCCTCTCCGATGTGTGTATATAAACACAAGACCCCCCCCCCCCCCAATCTAGGGTGGTCATTCCTATCGTTCATGGAAATTTCCAGTTCTTTTTCCAGGACGTTGGGAAAGTTTCATTTCCTGGCCTCTTGAAGAAAGGTTTCATTTCCTGGCCTCTTGAAGAAAGGTTTCATTTCCTGGCCTCTTGACTTAACTTGGTGGATGAGCTATGTGGTCTGAGCAGTGAGAAATCAACTTTGTTAAACCCCTGAGATGTGGGGTTGTTACTGTAGCATCACCTAGCCCATCCTCACTAATGGCATCCTAACTCCTTTCTGGAACAAAACAGAATACCAGCAAACTAGCAAACAGGTGGACAGGTTATTTCCTTTGAGACCATGAGCCCTGAGAATCTAGAATTGAGTCTTGAACAACGAATGGCAGGGCAAGGTGTCCTCAAACCGAGGCTGGCCCTCCATACATTCAGACGGAGCTGACCATGGTGTGAGCTTGTCTGCTCTGACCTGGAGGCCGAGGTCACAGGCCTGCAGTTAGGACTGGGCTGTTCATTGTGCACATCTGCTCGGCAGCCCTGGGAGTGGTCAGCTGGAAATGGACTCTCTGAGCCTTCAGGCCATCCCACACCACTCCGAGGAGAGCCTGCTCCTCCCTGATGGAGCCCTCCCTGCCTCCAGCCCCGTTAGTCAAGCCTCTTCCCTATCCTGTATGGTCTTGTCTCCTATTCCCAAGTGGATGGTCAAGGGTGGTTGTGGCCTTCACGACCACAGCACCATCTGCACCAACATGTGTGTAAGGGGAGAGGGGTGATGGGATGTGGGGTAATATGCACACACTTCATAGGGCTCGAAAGGGAAGAAAGTAACTCGTGTTTTCGACCCCCTGCTCTGAACCCTATTTCTATTTTTTTTTTAAAGATTTTATTTATTTGACAGGAGAGAGAGAGCAGCAGAGGCAGAGGGAGAAGCAGACTCCCCACTGAGCAGGGAGCCCGACACGGGGGGCTCGATCCCAGGACCCTGGATCATGACCTGAGCTGATGAAAGCAGATGCTTAATTGACTGAGCCACCCAGGCGCTCCTGAGCCCTATTTCTACTAATCGCAAATAGCAAACTTGCTCTGTAATAGTGATGATCTCTGGATTTATTTTAGTCTCTTCTGGGTCTTCCATCTTTCAAATGTCCTTCCTTTCCCCCTGCCTCATCCTGCATCATCCCTGTTCCCGGCTTCTCTGCCACAAGAACCCTGAGTGTTTGGGTCCCACCCTTGCAGAGGGAGCCCCTTGCCCAGGTTCAGGGATCAATCCCAACTTGTTTAAGCCAATCCCAGCAGAGCCATCTCCCTGCCTTTGGTTGGCTGGGACGGAGCCCGGGACACACATTCTGACCTCCAGTCAGAGGGGCGGATATCTACCTAGCATTGTAGCATGCTGGAAAAAAGAAGCACAGGCAAAGAAACGGAATTTGTTATCCAAACCTTCCCCGAAAGAAAAATCCAGGCCCAGACAATGTCTCATACGAACACAGAGAATAGAGGAGAGGGAGGAACACTGCCCATTCAATTCCTTTTCTGAGGCCAGCATAACCCAGGACAGAAAGCTGGCAAAGAGATTACAAAAGAAAGTCAGAGACCACTAGGCCAGGTGAATATGGACTTAAACATCCTTGTCAAGTATTATTAGCAAATCGAACCCAATGTTATATGAAAAGATAACACATCGTGACAAAGCAGGATTTATTCCAGGAATGCAAGGTTGTTTTAATATTTGAAAATTGGCCAATGCATGCTTCTCTCACTCCGCATCTCTGCAGATTACAGAGCTGTAAGCACTTATTCAAAATCCTTACATGTATTTCACAATGCAGTACTTTTTGGATATTAGGAAATTATATGACAACCCCAGCAGGCTCTGAGGCAGCCCCTCCTAATCAAATGCATTAGTTAATGCTTTGCAGCAGAATAATAAAAATATTGTCTCAAAAACTAATGATGTTGCTACCCAGAGCAAACTATACCTTCAATACCATCCTGATCAAAATTCCAATGACATTTTTCGAAGTGCTGGAACAAACAATCCTAAAATTTGTATGGAATCAGAAAAGACCCCGAATCACCAAGGAGATGTTGAAAAAGAAAAACAAAGCTGGGGGCATCACGTTGCCTGATTTCAAGCTATATTACAAAGCTGTCATCATCAAGACAGCATGGTACTGGCACAAAAACAGACATATAGACCAATGGAATAGAATAGAGAGCCCAGATAGGGACCCTCAACTCTATGGTCAAATAATCTTTGACAAAGAAAGAAAAAAAATGCAGTGGAAAAAAGACAGTCTCTTCAATAAATGTTGCTGGGAAAATTGGACAGCCACATGCAGAAGAATGAAACTCGACCATTCTCTAACACCATTCACAAAGATAAACTCAAAGTGGATGAAAGACCTCAGTGTGAGAGAGGAATCCATCAAGATCCTAGAGGAGAACATAGGCAGTAACCTCTTTGACATCAGTCACAGCAACTTCTTTCAAGATACATCTCCAAAGGCTAGTGAAACAAAAGCGAAAATGAACTTTTGGGACTTCCTCAAGATAAAAAGCTTCTGCACAGCAAAGGAAACAGTCAACAAAACAAAGAGGCAACCCACAGAATGGGAGAAGATATTTGCAAATGACACTACAGATAAAGGGCTGGTATCCAAGATCTATACAGAACTTCTCAAACTCAACACCCAAAAAACAAATAATCAAGTCAGAAAATGGGCAGAAGATATGAAAAGACACTTCCCTGAAGAAGACATACAAATGGCTAACAGACACATGAAAAAATGCTCATCATTAGCCATCAGGGAAATTCAAATCAAAAGCACATTGAGATACCACCTTACACCAGTCAGAATGGCAAAAATTGACAAGGCACGAATGTTGGAGAGGTTGTGGAGAAAGGGGAACCCTCTTACACTGTTGGTGGGAATGCAAGTTGGTACAGCCACTTTGGAAAACAGTGTGGAGGCCTCAAAAAATTAAAAATAGAGCTACCCTATTAACCGGCAATTGCACTCCTGGGTATTTACCCCAAAGACCCAGATGTAGTGAAAAGAAGGGCCATATGCACCCCAATGTTCATAGCAGCAATGTCTACAATAGCCAAACTGCGGAAAGAGCTGAGATGCCCTTCAACAGATGAATGGATAAAGAAGATGCGGTCCATATATACAATGGAATATTCCTCATCCATCAGAAAGGATGAATACCCAACTTTTACATCCACATGGATGGGACTGGAGGAGATTATGCTAAGTGAAATAAGTCAAACAGAGAAAGTCAATTATCATATGGTTTCACTTATTTGTGGAACATAAGGAATAGCATGGAGGATACTAGGAGAAGGAAGGGAAAATGGGGGGTGGAATTGGAGGGAGAGATGAACCATGAGAGACTATGGACTCTGAGAAACAAACAGGGTTTTAGAGGGGAGGTGGGAGGGAGGATTGGTTAGCCTGGTGATGGGTATTAAGGAGGGCACATACTGCATGGAGCACTGGGTGTTACACGAAAACAATGGATCATGGATCACATCAAAAACCAATGATGTATTGTATGGTGACTAACATAACATAATAAAATTAAATAAACAACAACTAATGATGTAATGTATGGTGATTAACATAAGATAATAATAAAAAAATTTTTGAAAAAAAAAATTCTCACCAAGCAAGATGAGCCAAGACTGCAAATAGCCTCAGGGCACCTGGGTGGCTCAGATGGTTGAGCATCTGCCTCCTGCTCAGGTCATGACCCCGGGTTCCTGGGATCGAGCCCTGCATCGGGCTCCCTCTCCCTCTACTGTTCCGCCTGCTTGTGCTCTCTCGCTTTCTCTGTCAAATAAATAAATAAAATCTTAAAAAAAAAAAAAAGACTGTAAATAGCCTCATATTAGCTCAGGTTAAAGTCCTGCTGCTGAATGAATTGGCCTCAGACTTAACAAAGCCAAAACATCTTTCTGGTTTTCAAGACTTCGTGAAGTTGGGGTTGAAGATCAGGGATTTTGGATATGAACTGCTCTTTAATTTTAGCCAACCCTTCTACTACTTTAATTTGCATTTCTCTGACTACTTGTGAGAGCTTTGGGCCATTTATGTGTCTTGTTTTCTTCCTGGTCTGTTAAAACTTACATGTTAGGGTTTTTGACTCTTTTTCTTTCACATTTTTTTTTAAGTAGGCTCCACACCCAGCATGGAGCCCAACATGGGGCTTGAAGTTGTGACCCTGAGATCAAGACCTGAGCTGAAGGGGCACCTGGGTGGCTCAGTCATTTAAGCATCTTCTTTTGGCTCAGGTCATGATCCCAGGGTCCTGGGATTGAGTCCCACATGGAGTCGCATATGCAACCCCACATTGGGCTCCCTGCTCAGCATGGAGTCTGCTTCTCCCTCTCCCTCTGCCCCTCCCCCTGCTTGTGTGCTGTCTCTCAGATAAATAAATAAAAGCTTTAAAAAAAAATCTTTTTTGTTTGTCTCTTTTTTTCTTTGTTTCTTCATTTGTTTCTTAAATTCCACATATGAGTGAAATCATATGGTGTTTGTCTTCCTCTGTCTGGTTTATTTCACTTGGCATTATGCCCTTTAGGTCCATCCATGTGTTCACAAGTGGCAAGATTTCATCACTTCGTATAGCTGAGTAATATTCCATTATATAGATATATATCTATATATCATATATATAGATAGATAAATAGATAGGTAGGTCGGTATATCTATATATATATCACTCTTCTCTATCCATTTATCTATTGAGAGATGGTTGGGTTGCTTCCATATTTTGGCTATTGCAAATAAAGCTGCACTAAACATAGAGGTGCACATATCTTATTGAACTAGTGTTTTTGTTTTCTTTGGGATAATACCAAGTAGCAGAATTACTGGGTCATATGGCAGTTCTATTTTTAACTTTTTGAGGCACCTCCATACTCTCTTCCAGAGTGACTGCGCCAGTTTGCATTGAGGGCTCCTTTGTCTTCACATCCTCACCAACACTTATTTCTTGTCCTTTTTATTCTGATGGGTGCGAGGTGATAGCTCACTGTGGTTTTGATTTGTATTTCCCTGATGATGAGTGATATTGAGTTCATGTGTGTATTGGCCATTTATATGTCCTCTTTGGAAAAATGTCTACTCAGGTCCTCTGCCCATTTTTTAATTGGATTATTATTATTATTATTACTGGTGTTGGGTTGTATAAATTCTTTATAAATTTTGGATATGGACCCTTTATTGGATATGTCATTTGCAAATATCTTCTTCCATTCAGTAGGTTGCCTTATCATTTGTTGATGGTTTCTCTCACTGTGCAGAAGCTTTTTTTTTTTAAGATCTTTATTTATTTATTTTAAGATTTTATTTATTTTTTTAAAAGATTTTATTTATTTATTTGACAGAGAGAGACAGACACAGAGAGAGCACAAGCAGGGGGAGTGGGAGAGGGAGAGGGAGAAGCAGACTCCCCGCGGAGCAGGAAGCCCGACATGGGGCTCCATCCCAGGACCCTTAGATCATGACCTGAGCCGAAGGCAGATGCTCAACGACTGAGCCACCCACGCGCCCCTATTTTTTTTTAAAGAAGACTCTACACCCAACATGGGGCTTGATCTCACAACCCCGAGATGAAGAGTTGCATGCACCACCAACTGAGCCACCCAGGCACCCCTGCAAAAGCTTTTTATTTGGGTGTAGTTCCAATAATTTAATTTTGCTTTTGTTTCCCTTGCCTGAGGAGACATACCTAGAAAAATGTTTCTCTGGCCCATGTCAAAGAAATTATCGCCTATGTTTTCTTGTAAGAATTTTATGGTTTCAGGTCGTAATTGCATATTAGGGCTATTGACTCTTGGTCTTTCACATATTTTATAAATATTTTCCAAGCTTATCATTTGCTTTATATATTTTCTTACATCTTTTTTTAGGAAAATTTAAAATTTGTGTGCAAATATATCTTTTCCTTTTGGCTTTCTGGTTTCCAGGCTTACTTAGCAGGTTTTTTCCTACCCTGAAGTAAGGTAAATATTTTTTTCTTCTAATATATTGTTTTTTATTTAAATATGTATAATGAAATATTTAATGCATCAGAAAAGTATTTTGGTATTTTGTGTTATTTAAAAAATTTTTATTTATGTATTTATTTTAGAGAGAGAGCACAAGCAGGGGGAGGAGCAGAGGGAGAGAGAGAATCTTAAGCAGACTCTGTGCTGAGCAGGGCTCAATGCTGGGCTCGATGCAGGGCTCGATCTCACGACCCTGAGATCATGACATGAGCCGAAATCAAGAGTTGGACGCTTAACTGACTGAGCCACCCAAGTGCCCCAGGTATTTCGTGTTATTTTAGAACAACCACGGCCCTATCGACATTGAGGGCCAGATAATTCTTTGCTGTGGGGGCTGTCTCGTGCACTGTTGGATGTTTAGGAGCGGTATCTCTGCCTCTACACACTAGAGGCCAATAGTACCAACCGCAGTTGTGACAACCAAAATGTCACCAGATATTGCCAAATGTCCAATGGGAGCAAAATCCCCCAAGTTGAGAACCACTGGGCTGGAGTCCAGCTTTTGGGTTTTTTTCCCCATAAGCATGGCCAATAATGTCAGTACCACCCATCAAATTAATCATCGGGGCACCTGGGTAGCACAGTAGGTTAAGCACCTGAGTCTTGGTTTCGGCTCAGGTCATGATCTTGGGGTCGTGAGGTCAAGTCCTGCGTCCGGCTCCGAGCTTAGTGTGGAGTCTGCTTGAGTTTTTCTCTCCCTCTCCCTCTGCCCCTCCCACTCGTGCTCTCCCTAAAATAGATAAATCTTTAAAAAGAATTAATCACCTTTTTTTCACTCAACAGATATGCCATCTTAGCCATATATTAATTTCCCTTATATATTTGCAAGCTATTTCTGAGTTCTTCTTGTCTATCTTGTGGCCTGTCCCACTCTACCACAATTCTTCCATTCTGAAAATTCTGGGATGTACTTAGGCATTTGTTCTTCCAGTTGAACTTTAAAATCATTTAAACCAGTTCTAGAGGTGCCTGGCCGGCTCAGACGGCAGAGCACGCAACTCTTGGTCTCAGGGTTGTGAGTTTGAATCCCACATTGGGTGCAGAGACGACTTTAAAAAAAATCACTTAAGCCAGTTCTAATCCCATTGTCTAGCTACACCTTCCAACACAATCTTAAAGAGGAGTGGGAACTCCTGTCTTGATCTAGATTTCAGTAGAAACAGCTTGGATATATCCATTTAGTTTGCTTTATAATTTTGGGTTCTGGTAAATAGTCTTTATCATATTTAAGTATATTCTTCTATTCCTTTTTAGCTTAGGACTTTATTAAGAAGAGATAGAGGATTCTATGAAGTGCTTTTCTTTCTTTCTTTCTTTCATCAAGTGCCTTTCTGCGTATCCATGGATATAATCACAAGATTTTTCTCCTTGATTTGCAAGAAAATGCATTATCCTTTTTATTTCCTGGAATACCACCCTGTATTGTTTTCCTGTTACTGCTATAACCAAAGCAGCAAAATTACCACAAACACAGTGGCTCAAACCAACACACAATTATCTTGTGTTCGAAGAAGAGTGTGCCCTCCCTTACTCTCCTCTGCACCCCGCTCTGCTTTCCACCCCTTCTGCTCCACCTAACCTGCTCTTGCTAAAGGCACCAGTGACTTCCGTGTTGCCAATTTCCAGGGTCTCTGTTTCTCTTATCTTCCGAGTCCTCTCACTAGAATTTGATGCCATGGACCACACTCTTCCACCTGAAACCCTGTGCTTCCCAGGCTTTGCCCGTCTCTCTGGCCACTCATTTTCAGCCTCCTTTGCTGTCTTCCTTCCTCCTTTCTTTTCCTTCCTCCTTCCTTCCCTCCTTTTTCTTTCTTTTCCTCTCATTGACACAACCTCCCAATCTTTAGCTTGTGCGATGCTGGGTGTTGGAATGGAATACCATTCTCAAGGGTAAGCCCCTTTATTCATGCCTAAGGTTTTAAATATCATCTATATCCAGTGACATCCAGATTTTTATATCCAGCCTAGACTACTCTTGTTGGCTTTAAGCTCCTAAAACTCCGGCTGTTCATATGATATCTCCCCTTGGATACCTTGGAGGCATCTCGAATTGAACGTGTTCAAAATGGAGCTCCTGACAGGCCCCCTCCTTTCTGCCTGCCTCCAGCCCTCCTCATCTCAGCGAATGGCGCCTTCATCCACTCCCGGGCACTGACCTTCACATGACCTTCTCCCTCTTCTCCTTAATCCGTCTCTCCTCCAACACTTACTTGTTGATGTCTATTACGTGCCAGGCACTCTGTCCAGTGCTAGCGACGGAACCAACATTCTAGTGTGGGAGCTGGTGATGACGGTATCTGGGGGAGAGTGCTCTGGGCAGAGGAATCCCCATTTGCAAAGGCCTGCGATGGAAAAGAGCAGAAAGGAGGTCGGTGTGGCTGGAGGGTAGGGAAGTGGGTGAAGAGGTCATGTGAAGATGGGAGGTACGCAGGAGTCCCATCAAAGAAATGACTTAACTTGAAATGCGTGACAACCCCTGAAGGATTCAAAGCAGGGGAAGTTATGTGATCTGATTTGCAGTTCTGAAAGATGACTCTGGACTGAAAATGGGTAAGGGGTTCCTTTTCGTGGGTGAGGACAATGTTCTAAACTTAGGTGGTGATGGGGGCAGAACTTTGTGACTACACTAAAAAAATTGTATGGTATGTGAATTATATCTCAGTAAAGCTGTTAGCAGGAAAAAAAAATCACTCTGTGTTGAGAGTGACCAGGCAAAGGACAAGAAGATAGCACAGGAGATCAACTGCCCTCATCAGATGACAGAGGGATGACAGGGACTGGGCCAGAGGGTGCCTGCCTGTGGGTGCAAGGCAGGAGGTGGTGAATGTCGGTGGGGCGGGGGAGGAAGGAGGATTCCTTTATCAAACCATTGGCAGCCCAGCAGCAAGACAAATCTTTGAGGACATAAACTGCATCATGCCTGAGCCTTGAACCACGTCTGGCCTCAGGCCTCCCAGCCTCAAAGCTGGGTTGTCTCTGCCAAATCACTCTGCCCTTAAGCAGGCCCTCTCATCTGTCAAATCCCAATTTAAGTGCCACTCTCTCAGCAACTTTCTCTAACCCCAAATTATGTTGGGGACCCTTGCTGTCCTGCATAGCACGTGTCAGAATCTATCATCATGGACTGACTTGTAGACTTATTTTTTGGTTCACCTCTGCCACTCAACTGCAAGCTCGTCCAGGGCAAGGATCTTTTCTCCTGTGATTATGCCTCCAGTGCTCACCCCGGAGCATGGTGTATGGAGTGCACTGGAACGTTTTTTGGGCGAATGCGTGTATGAAATGAATGCATATGTGAGAAGCCAGGGAGCAGTGGGTCAAAGAAACTTCTGAAAAGAGAATGAACTTACAAAGACTCAAAAATGTAAGGGCCTGGGGTGCCCAGGTGGCCCAGTGGTTAAGTGTCTGCCTTCAGTTCAGGTCATGATCTCGGGGTCCTGTGATCGAGTCCCATGTCGGGCTCCCTGCTCAGCAGGGAGTCTGCTTCTCCCTCAACCCCTCTGCCCTCCTCATGCTCTCTCTCTCAAATAAATAAATAAATAAACAAATAAATAAATAAAACCTTTTTTTAAAAAATGTAAGAGCGGCGCCTGGGTGCCTCAGTTGTTAAGCGTCTGCCTTCGGCTCGGGTCATGGTCCCGGGTTCCTGGGATCGAGCCCCGCATTGGGCTCCCTGCTCTGCAGGAAGCCTGCTTCTCCCTCTCCCTCTGCTTGTGTTCCTGCTCTCGCTATCTCTCTCTCTGTCAAATAAATAAATAAAATCTTTAAAAACAAAAAAATAAAAAATAAAAAAATGTAAGAGATGAGGGGCACCTGGGTGGCTCAGTTGTTAAGCGTCTGCCTTCAGCTCAGGTTGTGATCCGAGGGTCCTGGGATCAAGGCCCACATCAGGCTCCTTGCTCCGCAGGAAGCCTGCTTCTCCCTCTCCCACCCCCCCGCTTGTGTCTCTGTCAAATAAATAAATAAAATCTTTTAAAAAAATGTAAGAGAGGGCGCCTGGGTGGCTCAGTTGGTTAAGCGACTGCCTTTGGCTCAGGTCATGATCCTGGAGTCCCTGGATCGAGTCCCGCATTGGGCTCCCTGCTCGGCAGGGAGTCTGCTTCTCCCTGTGACCCTCCCGACCCTCCCCCCTCTCATGCTCTCTGTCTCTCTCTCAAATAAATAAATAAAATCTTTTTTAAAAAAAGTAAGAGATGATCCACAGAATGAGAGAAAATATTTGCAAATCACATATTTGATAAGGGATTAATACACACAATATATAAAGAACCCCAAAACTTATTGACCAAAAAAACCCAAAACGAAACAACCAAATTAAAAATGCACAAGGAACTTAGACATTTCTCCAAAGGAGACAGACACATGGCCAAAAAACACATGGAAAGATGCTCAGCACCACTATATATTAGGGAAATGTGAATGGAAACCATCGTGAGATACCACTTCACACTCGAGACAGCCACTGTAAAAACACAAAAACAAACACAAAACCCAGAAAATAAGTAATAGGGAAACTGGGAGCCTTGTGAGTTGCTTGTGGGAACATGAAGTGGCCCAGCCTCTACGGAAAACAGTGGTTCTTCTAAAAGGTAAATGTAGAGTTACATATGATCCAGCAATTCCACTCCTAGATAGATACCTAACAGAATGGAAAGCTGAGAATCTAACAGATACTTGTAGCCCAAGGTTCAAAGCAACATTATTCACAATAGCTAAAAGCTGGGACCCAACTCCAATGTCCACTTATGGATGAATGAATAAACCAAACGTGGTATATGCATATAACAATATTATTCAGTTTGAAAAAGAAAGGAAACTCTGACATATGCTACTATGTGGATCCACCTTGAAAACATTGCATTGGGTGAAATGAACCATTCACAAAGGACAAATATGCTACCATTCCACTTATATCAGGTACCTAGAATAGGCAAATTCCTAGAGCCAGGTAGAATAGAGGTCACCAGGGACGGAGGAGGGAGAATGGGGAGTCAGTGCTCAAAGGGTGGCCTTTCAGCTTGAGAGGATGAAAGCGTTCTGGAGATGGATGGTGGTGATAGTTGCACAACACTGTGAATATGTTTAATCCCACCGAATTGTCCACTTCAAAGTGGTTAACATGGCCACTTTTTTGTTATGTATATTTTACCCCACTAAAGATTTTTTTTTAAAAGATTTTATTTATTCATTTTGAGAGAGGAAGTAGGGGGGTCCGGGAGCAGACGGAGAGGGACAAGCAGGTCCTTGCGGAGCCTTTGCAGGGCTGGATCTCACACCCTGAGATCATGCCCTGAGCCGGAACCAAGAGTTGGAAGCTCAACCCACTGAGCCACCCTGGCGCCCCCACAATAAAACATTTTTAAATGTAAGGAAGGACATTAGCCATCAGTGCATTTTGAACACCTGGCTTAAGGATTCAGCCACAGTGAGTGGCGTTCGGCCTTAAAGGAGATGCGCCGAGAGCCGAAGGGGGCGTGTTAGGATCCCCTTTCCCAGTCAGCGTCCGCGGGGCGCCCCGACTCCTCCGGGAGGGCCAGGCCCCGCCCCCGGGACGCTCCGCCTCCGCCTTTGTTTCTGCGGCACCAAATACCGAATGCAGAGCAGCTGGAGAGGTTCCGGAGCCTTCACGGAGCGTGGAGGGGCGACCTCATTGAACACAACCCGATCCCGCGGCTGCGGGGCAGCGCCCGGCGGCGTGGGGCCGGGATGCGCTCGGGAGCCGAGGCCCGGGCTCTAAACATTGGGCCGCCGGGGCGTCCAGTCTCCAGCTCCAGAACGGGGTCCCCGCCCCGGAGCGCGTCCGGGAGGCTGCCGGTGCTGCGGTGCTCCGAGGATGGGGAGAAACTCCTGTCCTGACATTCTGCCTTACACTCAGAGGACTGTGAAGTTTTCCATCCACACAGAAGTGTTGAGCATTAAAACGATAGAGAATACCGAGAAACAAAACAAGACAATTCACCCATATGCTCGCACCATCTAAAGTCCCTGTGAGCATTTTGGATTATACCTTACACACACATTCTTTTTTTCTTTTTTTTAAGACTTTGACAGAGAGAGACAGCGAGAGCGGGAACACAAGCAGGGGGAGTGGGAGAGGGAGAAGCAGGCTCCCCACGGAGCAGGGAGCCTGATGCGGGGCTCGATCCCAGGACTCTGGGACCATGACCTGAGCCGAAGGCAGACGCTTAACCGACTGAGCCACCCGGTCGCTCCCACCCACACACATTCTACACATGTGTGTAATTATACATATTTCAGAAAACCGAGCCATACTATTACTGTTTCATGAATTGGTTTTCACTCAACGAATATTGTAAACAGCTTTTCAAAACTATACCCCTAAATCACCATTTTTATTATTTTAAAAGAAGTTTTAAAGATGACGGGGCGCCATTTCATGCTGCGATGAACATTCTTGTAATTTTTTTTTTTTAAGGCAAGCTCTATGGGAATGCCTGGGTGGCTAAGACGGTTGAGCGTCTGCCTTGGGCTCAGGTCATGATCCCTGGGTCCTGGGATCGAGCCTGGAGTTGGGCTCCCTGCTCAGCTGGGAGCCTGCTTCTCCCTCTGCCTGCAGCTCTCACTGCTTGGGCTCTCTCTCGGTCAAATAAATAAATAAAATGCTTTAAAACCAAAACCTAAGATGTCATCAATTTTTAAAAAATATTTATTTATTTGAAAGAGAGCATGAGCAGGGGAGGAGCAGGGGGGGAGAACAAGAAGCAGACTCCCCGCTGAGCAGGGAGCCCGAAGTGGGACTTGATCCCAGGACCCCAGGATCATGACTTGAGCTGAAGGCAGACACCCAACCGACAGAGCCACCCAGGCATCCCAAGATGTCATCAATTTTAAGACACATTTAGGTACCATTAAGAAAATAAATGCTGCCGTTTAAACTATAACATGCCACTGGTTTTTAAGACACGTCCCTATTTTAGAGAGGTTAAACTGCAAAGAAATGTTATTTTAGAATTGATGAAAGAGATAGATGATGAATAAATACATTATCTCTGCGTGGGAAACTGCTTTCTAAGCTTAAAGAGAAAAGAAAGTACTTGGGGGAGAAAATGGAGAGTAAGTCAGTGCTTTCGTTATGAACTTTTACACAGTTTGTGTTTGTTCCTTGTTAAGGTCAATAAAGATTATATAATTGTTGGGTGCCTGGGAGGCTCGGTGGGTTAAGCGTCCAATTCTTGATTTCAGCTCAGGTCATGATCTCAGATTGTGGGATTGAGCCCCATGTTGGGCTCCTGGCTCATCGTGGGGTCTGCTTGGGATTCTCTCTCTCCCTCTTCCTGTGCCCCTCCCCCCAAAAGTGAATAAAATCTTTTTAAAAAGATTACATAACTGTCATATTAAAAAAAAAGATAAAATAAAAAAGGTAAAGTATCCATGGCTTTGACTTCATCAAAATTAAAAACGTCCTTGTTTCTTTTTTTTTTTAAGATTTTATTTATTTATTTGAGAGAGAGAGAGAGAGCATGAGAGGGGGGAGGGTCAGAGGGAGAAGCAGACTCCCCGCTGAGCAGGGAGCTCGGTGCCGTACTTAATCCTGGGACTCCAGGATCATGACCTGAGCCAAAGGCAGTCGCTTAACCAACTGAGCCACCCAGGCGCCCCAAAACGTCCTTGTTTCTAAATATTAAAACAGGGGTGCCTGGGTGGCACAGTTGGTTAATCCAGCGACTCTTGGTTTCAGCTCAGGTCGTGATCTCAGGATCATGAGATTGAGCCCCGCATCGGCTCTGCTCAGCAGAATCGGCTTGAGATTTCCTCTCTCACTCTCTCTGCCCCTCTTGCTCATGCCCTATCTCTAGAATAAATAAGTCTTAAAAAAATAAATATTAAAACAAGTAGAAGGTAAGCAAACAAAAATATTTGGGGCAGCTGTGGCCAAGGTTTAACAGCCTTAATAAAGTCCAAAAGATCATTAGAGAAAGAAGTCAAACTGAAACAGGGAGTTGGCTATAAATGTATAAAATTTATTCTACCTCGCTAGTAATCAAACAGATGCACAAATTAGAGATATGGTTTTTCTCGGCATGACATTAGCAAAGATTAGTGGAAAGGAAATTTTCAGTGTCAGCAAAACAAAGGATATGGAACCCTCACACACCACAGAGAGGGGTGTGAAGCACGATAACCTTTATTAGTGGCCCTCAAAAGACTCAGATCCTTTTGTTGAATAATTTTACTTCTAGAAATTCATCCTAAGATGATTAGTCTTTCTATGATGATCATACAATTACATTTAGTTTTTTAAAGATTTTATTTATGGGCACCTGGGTGGCTCAGTTGGTTAAGCGACTGCCTTTGGCTCAGGTCATGATCCTGGAGTCCCGCTCTTCCCTCTTGTGCTCTCTCTCTCTCTCTGACTCTCTCTCAAATAAATAAAATCTTTAAAAAAAAAAGGGATTTTATTTTTTTTAAGTTTTTAAATTTATTTATTTGAGAGAGAGAGAGAGAGAGCACAAGAGGGGGTAGGGTTAGAGGGAGAAGCAGACTCCCTGCCGAGCAGGGAGCCCGATGTGGGACTCGATCCTGGGACTCCGGGATCATGACCTGAGCCGAAGGCAGTCGCTTAACCAACTGAGCCACCCAGGCGCCCAAGGATTTTATTTTTGAGTAATCTCTACACCCAATGTGGGGCTAGAACCAACAACCCCAACAAGATCAACTCTTGCTCCACCAACTGAGCCAACCAGATGCCCCCATTCTCATTATGGAAGAAAATCCCAGGAAAATATAGAAAAAAATTAGGAAAAATAAACATCTTAGGAGTGTGGCCATATTGTTAAAAGGTCAAAACATGATTTTTTTAATGCACTATCAAGGAGATTAGGGTTTTTTCCTCATCTGATCATAAACCAGTGTTCCTTGGTCATTTAATAAGACCAGAACTCTCAAGTGCTGTAACCTATTAAGAAGACACCTCTGAATGTTAATTGTACCTCAATTAAAACAAAAAATTAGGAGAAAAAACCTCTGGGAGGTGTCTTTGTGATATGGTGGAGAGAGCATCCAAGAGCAGTAAGTGTTCTCCTTACTTTTCAATCACCCAGAGATAGACCTACTGTCTGGAAGATTTGGGAGTCCCACATCTTGGTGACTCCAGCCAAAATGCCATTTTCTCTAGCTCTGTTTTCACCTGAGGGCAGGCAGCATTATTAATCCTGCCTGTTCCTTCGGTGTCCTTCTCCCTTCCGGCCACTGAATTTTCCTTTACAAAAACAGCTCCTAGTGCCTCCTGTTGAAGACCTGCTACTGTCTTCCCCTTGCACTTTGAGTTGACCGCCTTGCACTTGGAATTAAGCTCCTTGCCAAGACCTAAATGGCAGGTCAAGAGCATTTCAAGATCGGGCCCTTCCCTACCTCTGGGATCCTACCTAGGATCACCGTTCCTCTTTACTCCATCGGTGTCTTTCTCTAGTTTTCTCAACCCTGTTTTCGGACTCCAGACCACTGCACCTCGGCGGGGACACGCCGCGCCCGCATCTTTCCGTGGCGGCATTCGGAGAGGCCTTCACTCACCGTCCCACGCTACCTCATTGTGAACGTGTTTATGGCCTGTGTCCGTCAGGCCCGAGCGGGAGAGGGCAGGCGCGTCGGTTTTCCGCAGTGCTGGTGGGAATCACGAACCTCACTCATCTTGTGCCATAGGCGCACACGGGGAGACCCGGGGTCATTTTCCCAGTGTCTCCACCCGGGAAATGCATCTAACGGTACCCACTTGGCCTTGGAAGAATTGAGCGGGAACCCGCTCAGACGAGCGGAGTCTGGCGCTCACGAGGCGCAGCGGGACGCGGCGTCCGGCCACCGCTTCTCGTGCGAGCGCCCCGCGGCGTTCAGGGCCCGCCTACCCCGGGGCGCCGCAGCGGGGGTCGCGGGGTGCGAGTTCGTTAGGGCAAAAGCGGGGTACAGGACTGAGGCACGGGCACGGGGACCCCGCGCGGCTCCGGGCCCCAGGTCCGACGGTGGCAGGTAAGGGGAGCGGAGGCATACACGCCTCGGACGTGCTCCTGGTGTTGCAGCCCCCAGGAGAGGCCCAGGGGGTCACGGGCTGGCTCTAGGGAGAAAAGGGGTACAGGAGGCACCAAGGCAGGGAGCGACTGTCCCTTCAGGTCGGCCCGGGGCGCGGATAATAGGCTAGGGAAGGGGTAGGAACACGGCCACCTCACCACCCACCTCACAACCCAGAGCGCGGGACTGCCTTACATACGGTCCCTACGGGGAATTGATTGCCGCCATTCCCCTCCCCCACTCTGGCGGGTAAGGCGACGGAACGGTTTGAAGGAAGACGCATGCGCGTGAAACTAAATTGTAAACCAAGTTCAATAATCGCGGGATGGCGCAGGCGCAAAAAAGCCCAGCGGGTTTATAGAGGTGGGAGGGGGGATGAGCCCCAAACGCATGCGCATAATAGTGCGCTGGCTAGAGCGGGGGCCGGCTCATGGAATTACGCATGCGTCTAAGCTCTGTGTGACGCAAGGGGGCGGTGCGGGCACCTAGCTGCGCGTGCGCAGAGCTTGTTCAAAGGGCCTTATTTAGGTTGCGCAGGCGCCTGCTGGCCATTTCTTCTCAGCCACGCCGAAGTCGTGCGTTCGGGTGAGTGTTTGTGGCTCTGTGTTTGGCGCCCAGCGGCCCCCGAGGATGCCATTTTTGGGAGGATTGCTTGCCCCGAGACCTCTGTAGAGCCTGGGGGGCCCTGGCAAGGTGCGGGCTGCCGCGTGGAGCCAGCAAGAGCTCGCCGAGTGGCGGCGGGGCCGCCGAGGCCTGCAGGCCGCGCCGACTCTATTGTGTGAGATGTCGGAGGAGGCGGAGCGGAAGCGGCCGCCGCCATTTCCTTGCCTCCACGCTGGCGCTAGGCCAGGGCCCCCTCGGCTTGGGGCAGTGGCACCTGGTGTCCAGAGCGGCTGCGGGGGCCTGGGCGCAGGCCGAAGGGGTGTCGAGTGTTGGAATCGCTGGGGTTCGGGCGTCCGCACGGGCTCGGCTCTTCCTCGGGCCCCGCAGGCCGGCGGCCGCCTCGAGCCCGGAGGGCAGTTTAAGGTGATCATTTTCCCGGTCTGACGCTCGTCCCCCGCCTGCAGTCTGTGTCGACGCCAGGACCCACGAGGAGACGATGATGTTGGGCACCGAAGGCGGAGAGGGATTCGTGGTGAAGGTCCGGGGCTTGCCCTGGTCTTGCTCGGCAGACGAGGTGCAGCGTTTTTTTTCTGGTGAGTTTGAAGCGGAGGCGGGAGTTCGCCGCCGGGGCCGGCCGGCCGGCGGGCGGGCGGGCGGTCGAGCCGGGAGGCGGGCGTGCCAGGGCGGGGCGGGCCGGGCCCGGGGCGCCCCCTGGTGGGGCGCGGGCGGCAGCCGTTCCCGCTGGGCTGCTCGCGCCTTGCCGGGCGCTGTTACGCAATGGAAATTGCGAAAGCCCCGCCCGCCCTCCGAGCCCTCGGGGCGGGGGGAGGGGGAGTGCGGCCTCGGGAGGATTTTTTTGTCGTCTTCGCTTAGTCTAAGCGCTAGTGTTTCTACGGCTGTCTTTTCGAAAGGATAAATGGGATTTCGCTCTCCATCTTGGGAAAATTGTCCAGTTAGCTGGGCAAACAATACATTTTGCAAATCCTTAAAGTATTACAATTTACTTCCACTTTCGGTATGTCCTTGAAGCGGGGCTTTCGACTTCAGAAAGTTAAAATGTCACTTCTTAATTTCAGAAAATTTTCCTAATCAAGATTTGGTAATTGTGAAGAGTTTTTGCCCATCTAGTTCTTGATCTGGCTCACTTTACAGTTGAGGACACTGAACCCCAGGGAAGTTCACTTGCCTATGTAGCTTTTTTCCAGTATGCAGGTTTCCTGAGTAATTTCTACCAAAATGTCCTTGTTCTTATTGTTAGTGTGAGTTTAGACTGATACAGATATATTTGGGAGAAATTTGCAGGTTTTGGAAGGACACTTGTAGGATTGACCTACTATCTGAATTTAGCATTGGTAACGGAAAACGACCTGTAAAACGAGAACCAAGTACACTGGAAGCCACCTTGCAGTGAGCAAGACTGGGTTTGGCTTCAGCTGTGCAACTTGGAGCATTTTAGCTTGCTAACATTGATCCCCTTTTAGGTGAGTATTGGCCCTGCAATTTGGATTCGCAGGAGAAATTGTATGTTGCTGCCAGTAAGGTAAAACCATCAAGTGCCCCAGACTGAAACTTGAAACCAGACTAAGAAAATGGCATAAAATCAGAGTCCAGACTTAAGTTTATGAGAGGTTACAAAGGATGTTCAATGGAGAGGACTTGGAGATAACTTTAAGAAATTGCTTTGACTATTGGATTTTCTTGATGCAATGGGAAGGTGTCCAGAGAATAAGAAAGTTTGGGGGAAGATAAGTGCTTAAGTATTGGAAAGTGGCCCTGGGAATTGGTACTATGGGTCATTCTAAGCTTTGTAGAAGCTCTGCTTTGTAGCAGGGGAATAAACAGGCATTTCATCTGTATCACCCAGAGGTGGTTTTTTAGTTTTAAATTCTGTATTAACGGTTGTTTTCTTTCCAGACTGCAAAATTCAAAATGGGGCTCAAGGTATTCGTTTCATCTACACCAGAGAAGGCAGACCGAGTGGCGAGGCTTTTGTTGAACTTGAATCAGAAGATGAAGTCAAATTGGCCCTGAAAAAAGACAGAGAAACTATGGGACACAGATATGTTGAAGGTTTGATTTATGTTGCCCTAGTAACAGTAAATAAAATATTAAACACATAGAGCTCTATCTTACCCCTTCTGAATTTTAGGTATTTGACCGCATGGAAATGGTCATCTAAGGGAGTTTATGGCAGCTCTTCCTAGATTATCTAAAGACCTAGGAAGTCTGAACTTTGTTCTCTAACTTTCCAAAATTGACTAATTCTAAGCACCTCTTTCAGTATTCAAGTCAAACAACGTTGAAATGGATTGGGTGTTGAAGCATACTGGTCCAAATAGTCCTGACACGGCCAATGATGGCTTTGTACGGCTTAGAGGACTCCCCTTTGGATGTAGCAAGGAAGAAATTGTTCAGTTCTTCTCAGGTATGTAGTTGTGTTTGATGCTGAGCAGTGAGTTCTGGCAAGCTTCTGGCAACATGTGATTTAATAGACCTTAAAGTCCAGTAGCTTAAGATACTTAAACAGGTGTGAGTATGTGCAGATGAATTAAATGTTTTCTTCTTCCTGGAGACCTTCAAATAATTTAAGCCCATCTTAAAGGTGGAAATTAAGTACTTCCAAAATGCTAAGTTTGCCTATATTTAGTGTTGTAGTTCAGAGTAGATCTTTGAGGATTGTCCTCGACAGCTTAACTACTTCCCTCACAATGCTGTTCAGCAAAGTACCAAGTAAAGGTAAGATTCCTTAACGTTAGATTAGTATCAGTTAGGTTGTTGTAATTTGTGGCAAGCGCCTATGTCTTAAGACACGTTGGGTCATGGGCCCAGAAATGTCTCTAATGGTCTAATTCTCTTCATGGGGGGAAAAAAACCCACAACAACTTTTATGGTTCGTTTAGCCAGGGAATTATATAAACTTAGTAAAAGTCGGTCTAATGTAGGAGTAGTTTGAATATAGTCTCAGTATCAAATACAGAAAGTGTTTTTGAAATTGTTCTGGGCCTAAAGTATTTGAATGTTTTTATGCTGAAGAGCTGATAAAATTGCATGTTTAGCAGAATGTTAGATAACATACTTTAAGTAACTATTTTAATATTCATGATGTAATAAAGTGGAATTAAGAACAAGAAATCCTTTCATGGTTCAGTGTAGTATGTATTAAAATCTTGATTTAGATATGTTATCAGGTCCTAATATTTTGCCAGAATTTTTGAAATCAAGTCTGTTTTGATTGTTTTTGTCTAAATTGGTGAGAATTGAATGCTATCTGTCAACGTTAAATATGAACATAATTTCATATCTTCTAGGAAAGTGCTTTAAGCCCTTTTTGTAAGCTTGGGAATGTATCCACGGAAAGGATTTTTCATAGACGGAATTTCCAGAAGTGAATCATACTACTGTTAGAGCATAAGAGTGCATGATTGTGCTGTGTAGATCAGTTGTTTGTTGAAAAGTTTAGATTGTATGTTTGTCAATTATATGACTTAAGCAATGTTTCAATTTGTATATAAAATGTTTAAATGTGTAATTTTTTTTAAAAAGTTGAAGTTCCACTAACTTAAAACATTGAAATATAAAAGGTAAAAGGTGTGTTTTAAGTTTAGTAACTGTTGTATTTAATGCTTGAAACTTTATTAAATTCTTCTGTAATTTTCAACATTAATTTGCATAGATTAGAGTGTTAATTGTTGAATTCTTAATGCATCCTGTGTTCAAGTGTTTTTTGTTTTTTGTTTTTTTTTTGTTTTTATTTTGTTTTTTTGTTTTTTTTTTCTTTTACATACTATGCCATGGGGTGTGTTAAGAATTGAGTTATACTTTGTAATAATGGAACTTCATATTATTACAATGCATATGTAAAGAGTTACTTGTTGAAAGCATACCGTTCACCTAAAGTTAAAATTCTGGTTTATTTAAAGCTATAAGAAGAATCATTTTTGGGCTTGTGATGTTAATATTGCCCCCCTACTGGGGTTATTTGTCCTTGGGTTGAAGGGTTGGAAATCGTGCCAAATGGGATAACATTGCCGGTGGACTTCCAGGGGAGGAGTACGGGGGAGGCCTTCGTGCAGTTTGCTTCACAGGAAATAGCTGAAAAGGCTCTAAAGAAACACAAGGAAAGAATAGGGCACAGGTGGGGATGGATGGTTGGTTGGATTTGTCACTTTTCTTATGGTAAACAATTAAATCCATATTCTCTCTGCTTAGAAGGAAGAAATCTATTTTCTAGTCCCAATTGATTGATGTTTTGCCACAATTTTCAAATTTCCTGTGTTAAAAGTCCCATAATGCATTGAGATGAAAGTTTAGGTTTTAAAATTGTCCCCAGTTAATTTGATCTCCCTGACAATATTGTGAGATTCCTAATTCTAATCACTAGAGTTGAGAGACTATGGCTTTAAAAAATGTTAATGCAAACCTGGCTTTAGCTGTAATAACACCCACCTAGTAAATTAATATTACCATAAGAAAATGTGATACTTTCTGATCTTGTTTTTAAAGTTGAAATGCAACAAACTTTTTCTTGCTGTATAAATATTCTGCATATGTATTAATAAGCATAGCTTTCAAGAAATTGTCACAAAAGGTTTTATTCTCTTTGCTTGTGACTATTTTTCATTGAAGCATGCGCTTACCTATGCTGATTCCTACTAAAAGCATAGGCCTGGGGTATTATTGGCGAAAGGAAATGTGTAGTGTGGGCTAGACTGTTGGTGGAGGCTGGCTTTTTAGCCCACTTGCTATACATGCTGCCAACGATTTAAGACCTGAAATGTTGAAAGTTGAGTGGAATTCTTTCCCTCCTGAGACATTTATAGTACTCCTCTTTACCCCTAAGGTTGGGCTCTCTGCCTCAGAGGAGTGACTTTTACTCTATAAATTTTACATTAAATCTTACAATTGAGTGAATTTCTGGTCATTGCCTATGCAAATATAAGAAATCTGGCTTTAAATATTAGTCAGTTTCATGGCTATGACTACATTGTTTTCTTGTGTAACTAAGTACCTGTATGAAATGGACTAATGTTTTCTCTCCCCTCCCCATCCCCTTCCCTCATGAACAATGCTTTAGGTATATCGAAATCTTTAAGAGCAGTCGCGCTGAAGTTAGAACTCACTATGATCCACCACGAAAGCTTATGGCCATGCAGCGGCCAGGTCCCTATGACAGGCCTGGAGCTGGCAGAGGGTACAACAGCATTGGCAGGGGGGCTGGCTTTGAACGGATGAGGCGTGGTGCTTATGGTGGAGGTAGGTGAGGCCGTGCAGGCGTCGTGAGGTCTGTTCCTCCTGTAACTGTGTTCATTTGGCTGATTGTTCTTCTGTCTTCCAGGTTACGGAGGCTATGATGATTATAACGGCTATAATGATGGCTATGGATTTGGGTCGGATAGATTTGGAAGAGGTAAGGTAAGAATTGAGTTTCTCAGCTGAAGGATACTCACACTCTTGTAAATCTAGACCTCAATTACTGTTTTTCAGGAATGTCTGACCACAGATATGGGGATGGTGGCTCTACTTTCCAGAGCACAACAGGACATTGTGTACACATGCGGGGATTGCCTTACAGAGCTACTGAGAATGACATTTATAACGTAAGTGCCGGATAAATTTACGAGGTGTCTGGTTCAGGATAGCAGTAAAAACTTGGTTTTTATTCTAATTAGGTGAAACAGGTTTAAATTGTGCTTTTTTTGGGTAACGGTGGATCTTTGACTTCGTTCTCTGAAATACCTTGTATTTAGTTTTTTTCACCGCTCAATCCTGTGAGAGTACATATTGAAATTGGTCCTGATGGCAGAGTAACTGGTGAAGCGGATGTCGAGTTTGCAACTCACGAAGATGCTGTGGCAGCTATGTCAAAAGACAAAGCAAATATGCGTAAGTGTGGTTTTAAGTATCTTGGGGTCTCTGTAACAGATGGTTGAATGACCAGTGTTTGTGATAGAGAAATAGTACGGATACATGAGAAATGTGTTCTCCCATAATGGGTTAGTTCTATGGTGTGTGTTTAAAAAGCGTGTGGGTTTTAAAAATTAGTGTGATTGAAAAGGGGTTTGTGGTAACGTGGACTTGAAGTATATCCTTAATTGACAAACTTAGAACAATTTCGATGAACGTTTAAATCAAAAGGCTGGTGGTTGAAACCAGAGTAAGCAGCTCGAGTTTTTTTTACCAAAAGTATTTGAAGTTCACGGATCTACTTGTTTAAGAATGTAAAGTGCTTATCTTTTTTCTTTTACCAACAAACACTTTCAAACTTTTTTTTTTTCTCATTTCAGAACACAGATATGTAGAACTCTTCTTGAATTCTACAGCAGGAGCAAGCGGTGGTGCTTACGGTAGCCAAATGCTAGGAGGCATGGGTTTGTGTAAATATCACTTTAGTGTCTTTTTTTTAAGCTAACCTTGTATGCCTTTTCTCTCATTTCAGAACACAGATATGTAGAACTCTTCTTGAATTCTACAGCAGGAGCAAGCGGTGGTGCTTATGGTAGCCAAATGATGGGAGGCATGGGCTTGTGTAAATATCGTTAGTTTTTTTAAAAACCAAAACATTTATACCTATATAAGTCGATTATATGTTAAGTTATGTTTTAAGGAGTTTAGCATAATTAAGTTAGGCAAAGAGATTGCGATTTTAATTTTGTGTCTGGCTTATTTAAATCATTGTGAGTTAAAATTGTTTAGATAACTAGTTTTTAGTAGTTTTGGGGGAGGGGACTGCAGAAACTAGTTAAATTGTCTTAAGTATGAAGTAGAAGTCTAAAATTAATACTTAGTTAAAAGCACAAGGTCAGTAAAGTTTTGGGCATGGTTAGTTGGGCATAATTAGGTGTTCAGTGATAACCTGTGTATGACATAACCTTACTGTATCAAATTATTGGGGGAAAACCCCACTAAATCCCCCAGTTAAGCAATATCCTAAGGTCTTCTCAGAATGCCTCTACTTATGGAATCATGTGGATTTAGTCCTGCTGATGTGCATACTGTTGGCCTTCTGGTTTATAAATGTTTGTCTAGTTCATATGATGGATAGAAAGGTAGTTTGGTCATAGGCGATAGGCAGAGGCAGGAGGCAGAGGGTTATAGAGATACGAGATCAAGACTGGAAAATGATAGATTTAGAATTACAAGCCCGGTACCACCAGGTACCACATTACATACGGAACAAGGTCCTAATGTTCTCTTAACTTAACAGCAAACCAGTCCAGTTATGGCGGCCCAGCCAGTCAGCAGCTGAGTGGTGGTTATGGAGGCGGCTATGGTGGCCAGAGCAGCATGAGTGGATATGGTAAGTGTGCTTTTTTACATACTTGAAATAAGTTTTAGGCAGGTTTCTTTAGATGGGGGAATATGCAGGCTCCTTTTTGGTAAAAGTGGGTTAATAAATGTTTGCTTTTGATCCAAACGTAACTTGTTCTATTATTATTAGCTTAATTTTTGGAACCAATCATTGGGAGGGGGAAGCGTTCTATAAATTAAAACTAGTCATTGCAACTTGGACTAATGTCGAGCCAGAAAACATCTGCCTCCATTTATTAAACAATTAAACTGTTGATTTTTTTTTTTTTTTCTGTCTTTTGGTTAGCATTAAATCCATTTTAGATGGAGGGAGAATTTAAATAGTAGAATGGTGGTTGGGTTTAGGACCGTATTTACTAGTCAGTTTTATCCTAGGATTGTTTTTATTTTTATTTTTTTTCAATTGGTCTAAAGAATGGTGATTTTGGTATTATAGTCTTACCCTACAAAATCCTTTTGCAGACCAAGTTTTACAGGAAAACTCCAGTGATTTTCAATCAAACATTGCATAGGTAAATATTTTCTCAAAAAATATAATTTAAATTCCCAATAGCAAATACTGATATGTTGTAATAACACTTTCTATAGCAGTCAATGGCTCTGACTTAACTCCATGGAGGCTGCCATTTTGGGCACAGTGAGTTGCCTTAAGTCCCAACTTTCGTCATCTCACTTCTTGCCCACCATGAATAGGAAAAGCAAGAGACTGCCCCCGTCCTCCCTATTCATACATGCCATTCGATGGACACATTGTGAATGTTTTATGGTAAATTTTTTTTTAAAATGCTTTGCTTAGCTTTAAAAACAACATGAAGTAATTTTTGCAATTTTTGAAAAACACTAGTTTTCCTTTAAACTTAATTTTCTATGTTGATCCTGAAGCATCCGATTAAATGGTAGCACAAGAGTCTGGCAAGTTGGTACTGCAGAGAAAAGGGGTTAATTGAGACTTGTTTGGAGTCGGGAGTCCCCTTTCCCAAACATGCTTCTCGCCACTTGGACAGCAGCCATTTGTACTCGTATACTTTTTAAACTTTTTCTTGGAATGCTCTGTTTTGACTGATGATCTGATGATTCTGCTGACTTGTCACATCGCTCTCTCTGCAGGCAGCCAAGGCGCAGTGAACAGCAGCTACTACAGTAGTGGAAGCCGAGCATCTCTGGGCGTGAACGGAATGGGAGGGATGTCTAGCATGTCCAGTATGAGTGGTGGATGGGGAATGTAACTGATCCTGATCACTGACTCTTGGTCAACGTTTTTTTAAAAAAGTTTAACAGTTTTGCAATACAAGCTTGTGATTGATGCTTACTCTAAGTGGAAATCAGGATTGTTTTAAAGACTTAAGGTTCAGTATTTTTGAACACAAACATTCATCTAGGATGTAACGGAGTAAACTATAACTGTTAAACAATTTTCAGCTTTTCTCTAGTTCTATTGTAGGATGTACTTAAGCAGCAAGTGTATTTAGGTTAAAGCAGTTGAATTATGTTAAATGTTGCTCTTCTACCACATTACATTGAACACTGTTGGGATGCATGTTGAAAGACATGCTTTTTGTAAAACTCAATATAGGAGCTGTGTCTACAATTAAAAGTGAACACATTTGGCATGTTTGTTAATTCTAGTTTCATTTAATAACCTCTAAGGCACGTAAGTTGAAGCTTTTTTTTTTTTTTTTTAAGTTAATGGGGGACTTTGAGACGCAACACCATACGTTAGGATTTTGGTCTTGGTGTTTGTATGAAATTCTGAGGCCTTGATTTAAACCTTTCCTTGTATCGTGATTTCCTTTTAGGTGTATTGCGCTAAGTGAAACTTGTCAAATAAATCTTCCTTTTAAAAACTGCACTTTGTCTTGTCTGTGCTTCAGTGTCATGTGGACTGTTTCTTGGTGCTCTCTTCCTGCCTGGGGCGTAGGTGACAGTGGCCCACGTCTCTGGCTGTGGCAGAGAGGCTCGGCAGCCTCCTCTTCCCTCCGGTGCAACTGAAGGTAAACGGAGCTTTTGGGGGCCCTTGTGGAAGGGCTGCGTGTTTGGCGTGGCTGCACAGGACTTAACCCCAACTGCCCTTGCTAAGCGCTTGCACAAAACCCAGGGAGAGGTGGCAGTACTCTGACTGCATGTTCTGCATGTCTCCAGAGGCCTGAGGCAGGCATGGCTGAGAAGGCAGTGCTGGAGGCAAGGGGGGACCCACCAGGAGCTGCCCCTCCCACTCTGGTGGCTTCCCTGAAGTTTTGCTTCCATGGGGCATGGGGGAGAGGGGCTTGTAGAAGGAGCTAGCTTATAAATGGCTTTCAGAGGGAGTCTTTCGGTCTTTGATTCCTAAAGATCAGGTCCACTTAGGGGCAGAATTCATTCCTTATAGTTTTGGAGGTAGAATACCAAATTGCATTTCCGAGCAAAAAGGACTAGTTTAATTCTGTAATTGGAATCCACCTGTTTTGGTAGAACTCTTTGACAACTCTGGAGTAGCTGGCATTAAGTACTTTTTAAAGGGATCATCCCCAAAGTCCCTTCAGTAGATCTGATCTGAAGCCATTTTCACTTGCTGTGACCGTGCTGAAGACTGATGTCGGATGAGGTTTGCTTGGAATTCCGTTTCTAAGAGTCTGTAGATGGCAACATTGCACAAATGTGCATGAAAGGCCCTGCAGGCCCTACCCTGCTCCATGCCCTCCCGTCAGGACTGGGTGCACCCCTGCGGGCTGGTGCTGTCCTACGTGTGCAGTCAGGCTGGCGTACGGAAGTGGTAGACTTGGCACGTACCCTCTAGCTGCTCTTCTGGTTTAGAGAAAATCGTTTTCAGGGGAGGAGGTTCTGAGCATTTGGTCTCCAGCTGTGTTCTAGACCTAGTACTGCCCCCCGGGGTCTTAGCAGAGTCACACTGTGGAACCGACCCGTGTTGAGAAGGCCCCGGGACGGTTCCTTCCCTGAGTCCTTCAGCTACCTTGTTCTACGTAGGGAACATCTGTGTTGAGAAAAGGCCCGTGGGAAGAAGAGACGAGACTATAACTAGATGTGTGGGGAGGAAGGCTAAGTGAGTGCAGAACCGTTCGGCTTTTACAAAGTGAGGCTTGGGCCATTCTGGTGCTTTGGAACCTGCATGAGGAACCACGTGGGCACTTGTTAGCCAGGACCAGAACCTCAGATTCTGTTGGGAGTGGGCGTTCTAATGTGGGCCCCTGCTGTGTCCCTGGGTAACCACAGGCCTGGGCGCGTCAGCTTGAGAAGTGCTGCCCTAGGCCATCTGTGGCCCCTGTCGCCCAGGTCAGGAGGGCTGCCAGACCGCAGCCTAAGGGTTCCATGGGTTCAGGGGCATGTCTGATGCGTGAGGAGAAAAGTTCTGTCTCACGCAGCTGAACACTTGCTAACTGGCACAGCGATCCTGTGTGAATAATGCCTGTCGAACATCTGTTGCTTGTGGGTGGAGAAGGGAGGTGGGGAAAAGAATCCGTTACGGTACGGGAAGAGCACTGAGGGCCGCGCGGTGGTGGGAGCTGTCAGAAGGGTCTAGGATCAGGTATTCTGCTTCCTTTTGTGTGTGTGCAGATGAGCGCTAAGGCCCAGAGGTGAAGTGACCTGCTTCAGGCTCCCCAGCAAGCTGGAGTCCAAATTGGGTGCACTGAGAACAAGGTACAGATCTCTAATGCCAGACCAGTTGCGGGCTGCGCGGCAGCATGTAAGCATCTTTGGAAAAGCTGGGCCCAGAGATTAAAAAGCTGCTCAGAGGAAGTGACAGAAGGGGAGGGGGCCTCCGGGCAGCCGCTCTTGCTGCCATGTACTTGCTGGAAGGAACATGGCTTTGGAGCTGGGCCCGCAACCTCGCTGAGCCGCCCAGGTTCCTGTTGGGAAAGGACAGATCTAAGGGTGCGGCAGATGCGGGGTCAGAACCCACGAAGGAAAGGGCCAGGGGATGAGGGGCAGGGGACTGGGCAGTGAGCAAGGGGAGTCCACCGAGGGCTCCTTGGGTGGACGGGCTAGTCTGGACAGTTCCTTCACCTGGGTATTCGAGAGCCCGGACCAGTCGGGTGGGGGTGAGCATGCGCGGAGCCCATTTTCATAGCCGACAAACAGCACCTGTCCTGGCCCTGCTTGGGAAAGTAAGAACTGGTGGCCCGGCAGGTGCTTCCCACAGGTGTGTCCTTTGGAGTGCACTAGATCAAGCTGTCGTCGTCTGTGTCAACTCCGGGGCCTAGGGAACACCTGAGCTCTGGTGACGGGGGTAAGGTCACTTCCTCCATGCCCGTCCTGTCCTTGGCTCCCCGGGCAGGGCCAGCCTGTGCCCTGGGCCTCCCCCCCCCCCCCCGCCCCCAGGTCGGTAGTCCTGGTCCAGACTCGACTCGGGGGTGGCTCTGAGGCCTGCCCCCGAGGCCGTCCCTGTGATGCCGGCAGTTTGTGCACCAGCGTGAAAAATAAAGGCTTTTATTGCAGGTCTAGAGACATATTCACAAGGGTGGGGCACGGCCCATCTCTCGACTCTGACGCAGGGAAGACATGGTGTGGGGGGACGGGAGCGGGGTGCTCGCGACAGTAGTACAACCGCGGTAGGGCCGCTTGGTTTTGTGAGCGCGGGAAGGGGACAGGAGCAAAGAGACGAGGCTCTGTTGGAGCCCCAGCCGGCGGCGCAGCCGGGGCGGAAGGCAGGCCGGGCGGTCAGTGGCCGGACGATGAGCAGCGCTGCAGCAGCAGGGTGTGGCAGCTGTCACACACGCGCACGGGCCTGGGGTACGAGGGCAGGGCCAGCTCGCTGCTGGAGCATGTGCTGCAGAAGATGTGGCCGCAGTGGCGGCAGTGGTGCTGGGGGCACGAGGGGGCGGTCAGGGCGGGCGCGCCTCCGACCCCCCCAGCAGGGGTCCCCGCCAGCGCGCCGGACGCCTTCGGACCCACCCCCCAGCAGCAGGGGTCCTCCGCCAGTGTGCGGGATGCCTTCCGACCGCCCCCCCCCCCCCCCAGCAGCAGGGGTCCGTTCGGGGGCGGGGGGCGGTCTGTGGGCTGGACAGGCTTCCAGTCTTGCTAGGGACCCGTGTCCTGCCCCGCTGCTCCACCAAAGCCCCATGAACCCCGGACCAAAGGCTGGGTGCGGGGACCCCAGTCCTGGAAGCGGAAGGCAGAGTCCCTGGGGCTCGGGCCCTGCCCAGACCGCCGCTCAGCTTCTGGGGCTGTGGATGCCGGTCTGTCCACAGGTTCTCTAGAGATGGTTTCCGCCTAATTTAGCCAGATTTTGGTCCTGTTGCTGACAATGAACTTCGACTGACACACTCACCTAGTGTTCTGTATGCGAGCACCCCAAGTCCCAAAGAAATCTGCTAATCCTTGAAAGGACGGGTGGGGACAAGCCGGGAAGCCGTCTGCGGGGGTCAGCACAGCAGCGAGCGCGGGCGCATGCGGTGGCCCGGGTCCCACGGGAATGGGCCGAAGGGGAGCCCCTGTGGGAGCTGCTGGAGGGCCACCCCACGTACCTTCCTCCGGGAGATGGAGAACTCCTTCTCACACTGCTTACAGTGCGTCGCTTCATCATCTTTCAGCCACGTATGGCCCTGAGGGGGCAAGACCACAACAATCCCACTTTGCGGCCGGGCTCCTGACCGACCTGTAGCTGTGTTCCGACTGCCCAACATCAGGGCCTTTTGAGGGTCTCCTTTCCAGGGACCGCCTCCCCCCAGACGCGGCCACGGCCGGAGCTCCAGAGCTGCCGACCACCCACCCTCTGGCTCGGGCTTCCCGGCCCCTGCAGGTCACCCCTGGCCTCCAGCCAGGTTCCCCGGCTTCCTGTCACCCAGACTCACCCGCCCCCTGTCAATAAATGCCCTTGGGCCAAGGTACCCTGAGCCTGGATCTAGCGCTTGCAAACCGACCCTGGCGGAGACCTGCTCCAGACAGAGAGGGGCCAGCCCTGCCACGGCGGGCCCTGCTGAGGGACAGAAGGCAACGCACCGGGGTGGGGGGAGGGGGCTGGGAGGTCCCTGTGCACGTGCTAAGCCCCCAACCCGCAGCACAATATGGAGAGGCGGGATCTGAGGCTTTAAAGCTGCCTTTCTGGAGATCTTTCTAAAGGAAAACGAGGATGTGCCATTTACGCAGCCAGAGGGACTGAGCGCTCAACGGGGCCAAAGGCCTGAGGAGCTGTTCCGGCTCCTTTGCATCTGGCGGCGACAGAGCCACCTCAGGAGCTGCAGCGCGACGCCCGACAGCTCGTCTGTGTGGTGCTGCTGGCCGTCGCTGGCCGGCACATCCGGGCAGGGCAGGGGTGCCCTTCAAGGAGCTTTCCAGGTACAAGGGAGGAAAGCCAGTGCCGCCAAGTTCACGTCCGGCTGCTGCGACGGCTGGGATAGTCGGCCGCCCCAACCTGCCGGGTGCCAGGGTCTCTGATCTGGTGGAGGGCGGACTTGCCTGTCTCAGCTGGCCCGTCCCTTCCTCTCTCAACTGCCCCTCTCTCCCCCGTCCACGGCCCAGCTGGCCAGCCTGGCGCCTGGACCGGGTCACCTGGTCCCACGCGTCCCCGCCTGCCCTAGGTGGCGGGCATCCTTCGGCCCTCCCCGAGATGCTCCAGAGACGCGGCCTGGCTCGGGGTGGCCTCGGGCCCCTCACTTGCTCCCTATTTAAAAAAATCCCTGGGGGCGCCTGGGTGGCTCAGTCGGTTGAGCGACTGCCTTTGGCTCAGGTCATGATCCCAGGGTCCTGGGATCGAGTCCCACATTGGGCTCCCTGCTCTGCGGGGAGCCTGCTTCTCCCTCTCCCACTCCCCCTGCTTGTGTTCCCTCTCTCGCTGTGTCTCTCTCTGTCAAATAAATAAATAAAATCTTAAAAAAAAAAAATAAAAATAAAAAATCCCCTGGATCTCTGCCACTTCTCCCTCCCTTCATTTGGGCTCCTGTGATCTAGGCCTGCTCTTGAACATCCAGCTGAGGGGCCGAAATCAGGACGGAGGTTGTGGGCTGGGCCCCAGCGCCTGCCAGTGTCACATGTCCCCAGGTCACAGGCCTCTGGGACACATCCCTCACCTGACTCGGGAGAACCTGAGCGCCCAGGGCAGGAGCGTGAGCTGACTAAGCCGGGGGCAGTGATTCTGAGACTAATAACGTTAACAATCCAGTACCTTCAGCGCCTTGTTTACTTCTTTGATGTCTTCCATCTTCAGCTTTGATCTTAAAAAAAAAATAAAGATGATTTATAGCCGTGTGAGGCTCTCAAGCTCAGCAAGCCCACAGCTACTGTCTGACTGGCTTCAGGAGGGTGACGGCTTAGGAGAGAGCAGCCCCATACAGGAGTTGTTCCAGAACACGCTCTCTGCCTTTTATCATCCCAGAGTCACCTCATCATGTTGGCTCATGTTGCCGCGCTCTAGGAGCCTGTGGAACGAATGTGGTCCCAAAACAGACTGTGGAGCCTGCAAGGTTTAAAAAGACTTTGAAGTAGGGCGCCTGGGTGGCTCAGATGGTTAAGCGTCTGCCTTCGGCTCAGGTCATGATCTCAGGGTCCTGGGATCGAGTCCTGCATCGGGCTCCCTGCTCCTTGGGAGCCTGCTTCTCCCTCTGCCTCTCTCTCTCTGTCTCTAATGAATAAATAAATAAAATCTTAAAAAAAAAAAAAAGACTTTGAAGTAGTTGCAACCATTTAAAAATTGGGAGGGTGCCTGGGTGGCTCAGTCGTTAAGTGTCTGCCTTCGGCTCGGGTCGTGATCCCGGGGTCCTGGGATCGAGCCCCGGAGCCCCGCATCGGGCTCCCTGCTCAGTGGGAGGCCTGCTGCTCCCTCCACTGCTCCCCCCACTGCTCTAAATAAAATCAAGAACTGGGAATAATTTCCTAGAAGTCAGGTTCCTGGCTTCTCCGGGCAACCATTCCTGCATGGGACATGTGCCTGAATGGGGGTGCGGGGCCCCCCCACAGTAGGCACCCAAATCTGCACGGCTCCTCTGGCCCCTTCCTGCTACCTGCTCCTTCTAGAACAGTCCTGCTCCGAGGACAGGTTCACTTGCTCCACCCTTGTTAGGGGAAGAACAATTCCTTAGTCGTCCACATAGAAGACAGGCCTGAATGTGGTCTACACTGGCAGAATTCAACCAGATAAAATGAAACAGTGTATCTGTAATTGCAGGCTGGGGGGGGGGGTGGGGCAGGGAGATCCTGAGCCTTTTCTGAAAAGCTGACATTAGCCTAAACTGTCACTGGATCAACAGAAGGGTCAGAGTGGCAGGGCTCTGAGACACAGACGAGACTTCCAGGGGAGGACTGGGAAACTGAGCATCGGGGCCTTCAGTCCCGCCCGAGCAGCTCAGAGACAGGCTTGCAGTCTGACAGGACCAGAAGCTGCCCGGGCGGCGGGGGGTAACCAGGGGACCCCAGGTCAGGACGGCAGCCCGAACGTGCAAGCACGTCCCTGGGAAACACAACTTGGGAAGGATCCGGACGTTGCCCAGAGAGAGAAACCGGGCAGCTGTGTCTAGCTGGTGGAGGCTCTGAGGAGAGCCCTGTCCTCTGTCACCTGGTGTCAGCTTGCAGGATGGAGGGAAGAGAGAGGGAGGGAGGAAGCACCAAGGATGTTCCTTGGGGATCCCTGCTCACGTCACACGTCCTTGACACGACAACCTCAGCGCAGCCTAATGCGCGTGCTACTATGGTGTGTTTCTAGCTGCTTCTCTGTCGGTCCTCATGTCTGGACCTCTGGTCACAGGCTTCCACGGGACCCCCATCTCTCTGGTCACTGTGCTTGGGGAAGGCGCCAGAACAGGACCTGGTGGGGGCCAGAGCCACCGGTGAGGGAGCAGAAGGACGGCAGACTAGGAAGGAGACACTGATTCCTGATGGCTTTTTTGGCTTGAGACAGTCTGAACTGGGTTTCTGGCTCCCTGCAACCAGGAGTCCTGACTCCTAAGGAGAATAAAGCTCCCCAGCGGCTTTGAAAACACAGTCATCTCACAAATGAACAAATCCTACAGTCTGCAGTGTGACCTATCGGATGGGCCAGAGCAACCTGGCAGGACGGGGACCCCGGGGGGAGGGCTGTCAGGTCAAAGGAGAGAGAGCAGTACCCAGCAGGACAGACAGACAGACGGATGCTGGTA
This sequence comes from Mirounga leonina, assembly GCF_011800145.1. Lineage (NCBI taxonomy): Eukaryota > Metazoa > Chordata > Mammalia > Carnivora > Phocidae > Mirounga > Mirounga leonina. The sequence continues at coordinate 1,063,873 of NW_023270624.1, forward strand.
GACATGAATATCCAGAGAGGGGGGCGGTGGTTGTGCTTAATGCCACAGCGGGTGGAATCCTCAAACCACGGCAGCCCCCCTGGTCTGACTGCGGGCCAGCAAGCACCCCACCCACCGCCCCCCTGGCTTGCTTGGGACCTAGAGGCTGAGCTAGTGAACAGGAGGGCTCACTAGAAGGGATTTCCTAATGCATTAGTTAAACCGGCGCTGTGTCTCCGAGGCCTGACTTCCTGGGGGGTCACCCTGGAACACCCGGCCCTCCCCTTCCCGGACAGCAGAACTTAGTTTGGCTCCTGGTGGGCAGGCTGGTGTGACTCCGGAGAAGGGGGGGCAGGCCCAGTGGCCATGACACAGGTGGCAGGGGAGGGGGGGGACAGGCTTCTTACTGGCTGAGGTGCAGACCCATTTCCTGGAGGGCTTGTTCCTGCTCGTTGCAAACCTTCTGCAACTCCGCCTTCTCGTCCTGGAGCTCCCGCAGCTCCTAAAATGGACCGACCAGAGGCCTGACACACTCATGTAATTGCAGCGACAAGCAGGTCAGAATGTTTTTCAAGAGCAAAAAGCAGTTTTGTTGTGTTAATCTCATTTGAGCTGCGGTTATTTCATAGATGACTTCTCACTAGCCTGTTTCTCTAGAACGGGCACCTGCAGTGGGGACAGTGACGTGGGACAGGAAAACAGCTATGTGCAAATCAGTCACCCACATAGGGCGAGCAAGGCCTTGCCCATCTGAGTTGCTATTAAAAGGCCGTTTAAACACAGAGAACTGCCTCAAAACACGCACAGATGAGCCTTATGCAGGAGTGGAGGATACCTGCACAGTGAAGACTCATTTGAATAAATAGTTTTTTGGGAAGGGCTGGTCTCAACTTCCCGAAAATGAATGACCAAGGCTGATGGAGGCCAGGATGTGGGATCTCACGCCCAGCCCGAGACCACGTGCGCGTGTGGGGTGAAGCTCACAAACTGATAACCACTGTCCTCCGGGGCCCCTGGAGGACAGGTTGGCAAGAGCCCTGACAACGACCCAGGACAGTGATTTGGGGTTCAGGGCTGACGGAGAGCAGCAGGGCTTAGGCCTGAGTGGTGGGCATGTCCCTCCCAGCTGCCCCTGGGCCTTCTGCCCCAGAGCCTGGTGACCCCTGCTCTGACGTCAGACATGTTCTGCTTGTGTGTGTACGTTAAGTGTGGGTGCGGGGCAAGAAGGTATGCAATTCAAATCTTAGACCAAAGTGGAATCAAGGGGGGGGAAGATGCAGAACCTTCTAGGAGTCCTCTTCTGCGCACCATTTCTTCCTGTCCCCTCTTGGAGCCTGAGAGGCTCTTGTGGAACCTCTCCCCTCCCCAGTGGTTCCTACCCCTAGCCCAGTGGGCTCCCTCGGGGAGGGGCTCTTAAACACTTTCCACCAGAGACCAGAGGACCTTTGTGGGCTCATTCAGACCGTGCAGCAGCACCCATGATCATGTTCAACACAACGAAATCCCCAAGGATCCTCCGCCAGGGCCGGTGTGTGGCTGGTGTGCCTGAGACGGCCTTAGCCCGCCTCTGCATGGCTGGCCCTCACTCGCCTTTTGAGTCAGCCTGTGGGGCATGCTTCCCGGACTACGGCCGCCACTGCAGGCTGTCCCCCCCGTTTCATTTTCCCCACCGCACTGCTCCCCGAGTGGCCGGTGTGCGCACCAGCCGCAGCTCCGGCTGTACCAGGGGCTCCGCAGCCGGGGCTCCTGGAGACAGCCGCAGCTCTTCCCCTCCCAGGCCGGCTGCCTTACCTTTTTTAATCCTTCCACTTGCTGTAGCTCTGCTCGGAGTAGAGAGGAAGTGTCCTTCTCCTGTTGTAATTCTCGCTGAAGAGCCTGTCTCTGTTCTTTTTCTGATTTCAACTCTTTCTCTAGACTCGAGCTGTTTTCCCAAAATGAACTTGAGTTAGTCTCAGTGAGAGAGATGCATAGAAGATGCACAATCTCCGGCCCAATTCTCCGCAAAGGAAATGGGGAGTTCACAGGAATCAGAAGTGCTGCACCTGCACCTAAACCCGTCAGCAGAGCAGGGAACCCAGGCTCCCTCTCCAGCAGGGCCACCTGCCCCTCCAGAGGGAAGACCAGGACCCTGCCGGGGGAAGCAGGCGCATGCACGGGACAGCACGCGAGCGCACAGAAAGGAAAAGAGCCCCGAGAGACACTTCGGACCGCACGAGCGGGATCCTCTACCCAGGCGGAGACCTGAGGAGAGAGCCTGCAAAACGTCGTCTGCGTTTTGCAACCCAGAGCCAGCTCCCACTGGGGGACACGGGGTGGGGGCGGGAGAAAGCTACCGCACTCCCCCCTCACCAGCTGAGTGGCCCTGGGACGTTCCCGAACCCCCTGAGCCGGCGCTCTCACTTGCGAAAGGGGACACGGGGCTTGACACACACCCCGATTCCAGCTTCGCGGGTGTAAGTGCAGAAGAGACACCGCCCGCGCCCAGTCGGGAGCTGCCCGGCCCCGCCCCCTGGCGGCTGGCCCCGCCCCGGCCCCGCCTACCACTGCTCGTGCAGCTGGGAGAGCTGCTCCTGCAGCGCGCACGTCCGGCCCCCCAGCTCCTGCTGCAGCTTGTGGCTCCGCTCCTCGGCCCCCTGCCGCGCCCTCTCCGAGACCTGTAACCTGCGCGCAAAGAACCAGGTCTCCGTGGGAAAGGGGTTATCCTCAAGGCTGAGGGCAGCGTCTTTCAGTCTTGCGGCTGGGGTTTTAAACACACAGTGAAACCGTTCCCAGAGTTCTCAGCACGCGTACAGACTTGTAACCACCGCGGCGACCAGGAGCTCCGTCATCCGGGAAAGCTCCCTAGCGCTGCCCTCTGGAGTCACCCCTAAACCTGGCAACCACTGATGTGCTCTGATATCGTGGCTCTGGCTTTTCGAGAACGTCCTATAAATGGAATTGTTCCTCATATAACCTCTTGAAACTGGCTTCCTTCGCTCAGCGCGGTATCTGAGATCATTCCAGGTTCCTCCCGATGGCCGAGTATTATTTCATGGTATAGGCTGACAGTTTGTTTCTCCTTCATCAGATGAAAAGACCTCAATTCGCTTCTAGTTTTAATTATATGCACAGACCTGCTATAAACATTTGTGTACAGGTTTCTGTGTGAACATTAGTCTTCACTGCTCTTGGGCACATACCCAGCAGTGGGATTGTGGGGTCATATGATAAGAGCATGTTTAGCTTTTTTTTTTAATTTTTTTTTTAAAAGATTTTATTTATTTATTTGAGAGAGAGAATGAGAGAGAGAGAGCATGAGAGGGGGGAGGGTCAGAGGGAGAAGGAGACTCCCTGCCAAGCAGGGAGCCCGACGCGGGACTCGATCCCGGGACTCCAGGATCATGACCTGAGCCGAAGGCAGTCGCTTAACCAACTGAGCCACCCAGGCACCCAAGAGCATGTTTAGCTTTAAGAGACTGTTCTCCACAGTGGGGGTACCATTTGGCATCCCCATTGGTAAGGTAGGGGAGTTCTAGTCACTTTGGAGTCTTGTCAGCACTCAGTGCTGTCACTAAAAAGATACTTAGCTGTTCTAATACATGCACAGTGACCCCCACTGTGATTGTAACACACACGTCCCTGCTGGCTAGGGATACTGAATGTCTTTTTGTGTACTGGTCCGCCATCCATATGCCCTCTTTGGTCAAGTGTCTGTTCAAGCCTTTTGTCCATTTTTAAATTGGACTGTTGAGTTTTGAGAGTTCTTTACACATTCTGGATACAAGTACTTTGTCAGCTATGTGATCTGCAGATTTTGTCCCAATCTGTAACATGTCTTTTTATTCTCTTAACCGTGTCTTTCATGGAACAAAGGTTTTACATTTTGATAAAGTCCAATTTATCAAAAATTTCTCCCATGGACCCCAGGCTTTCATGTCACGTCTAAGATCTCTTTGACTAACCCAAAGCCACAAAGATTTTCTCCTATATTTTCTTCTAAAAGTTAGAAATTTTAAGTTTTCCATTTAGACTTATGCTCCATTTCTAGTTAATTTTTGAATAAGGTATGAGGTGTAGATTGAGATTCATTTTTCTGATTGTTCCAACATCATTTATTAAAAAGACTTTCCTCGCTCCACTGAACTGCCTTTGCACCTTTGTAAGAAAATCAGTTGCCATATTCTTGTGAGTCAGTTTTCAGACTCTCTTGTGATCCACTACTGACTGATGTGGAAATGTGACCGTGACAATGAGCTCACTGTACCCGTCTGACCCCCTGGGAAGACAGTGTGATACAGAAACCCAAAGTTTGATTAAGGGAATATGCACTTAGGGCTGGGAATCGGACCCCTTCAGCAAGACTCGGATCCCAAAGGCCCATCATCCCAAGTTGTCTGTACTTGTGAGAGAAACTCCAGGTCCAGAGAATGTCCCCATCTCCTAAGTAGTATGTGCCAGGGTGGGGGGTGGGGTGATTACCTTTCTTCCATCTGTTTCATGCTGGACATAACTTGGTTGTTTTTTTCTTCAAAGGATGTGATGGCTTCATTCTTCTGCTGTAAACAGCTCTCTGCATTCTGCCAAGGAAAGGAAAAGGGGTCACACTCTGCCACTCCCTCACCGCCAGGCCTGCTCGGGATTAAGAACAGGTTTGATTGCACCTTCTACTTTCACAGCACTTTCAGGAGCATTTTGTTAATTGCTGCTCTTCCCCACAGCCCTGGAAGACACAATGGGTTGAAGCGCTCACTGTTATCAACAGAAAGAAAGGCCCAGAAGGAAGTAAGGAAGTAATGAGCCTTTCCTTCTATGAAAGGTCCATGTTCCTTTTCAGAAAGGAACATCAGAGTGGGATCTGACAACATTACTGAGCTGTTCCCATGTGCCCAGCACACCTGTGAGTTCTCCGGCCCTGGCAGGGGTGGTTAGCCCCCCTTCTTAGGCAAAGGGAGGCTCAGAGAGAGCGTCGGGGTGGAGACTAGCGTGCATGAGCCAGGACAGCATGCTCACACCCATGACTATGTGACTTCTGAATCCAGGCTCTGAACCAGAGCCCTGGACCGGGCGGGGGGTGGGGGTGGGGGTGGGGTGGCAAAAAGCACCATGTTCCTGTGTGTCTAAAAGAGACGCTTTTAAAATAAAAGGATACAGAAAGGCTAAAGAGAGAAGGAAGTCCTAATAAATTCCCAAGAATAATATACAGACTGTATTCTTGGACCTTAATGTGATACAATTCAACATTAACAACACAAGAATGACTAAAAACGCCTCATATCTTGGAAACAAAACTAAATGGCATTATTACTAAAACTACTGAGCTAAAAATATAAACCAGAGGAAGAATTATGAAATACTCAGAGGTAAAATCTAGTGAAAACACTATGCAATATTGTATAGTACTGAAGATGCACTGAGTGTAAGATGTGTCTTAATTTTACACACCACTAAGAAAGAAAAACCTGCTACTTGGAACACGTCAGGCCACTGACTGTAAGATGCATCTAGGTTTCAGAGATGCTAAGATGTGATTTTGTTAAAATTTGAGGGCCACAGCTAAAGCAGCACTTGCGGGTAATTTTTTTTTTTTTTTTTAAAGATTTTATTTATTTATTTGAGAGAGAGAATGAGAGAGACAGAGCACATGAGAGAGGGGAGGGTCAGAGGGAGAAGCAGACCCCCCGCCGAGCAGGGAGCCTGATGCGGGACTCGATCCCGGGACTCCAGGATCATGACCTGAGCCGAAGGCAGTCGCTTAACCAGCTGAGCCACCCAGGCGCCCTTGTGGGTAATTTTTAACTTCAAATAGCATTTTTGTTACTTATTTTTATTTTTTTAAGTAAACTCTGCCCCCCAGGGTGGAGCTTGAACTCATGACCCTGAGATCAGGAGTCACATGCTCTACTGAGTCAGCCAGGCACCCCCAAATGACATTTTTATGGGAAAAAAAAAAAGATAAAACAGATGAGCTAAGCATGCATTTCAGCAGCTGAAAATGAACTACAGAGAAAACCCAAAGAAATCAGAAAGAATATAACAAAAGTAAGAGTAGATAGAAGTCAATGAAAAACATGGGAACAAAAGACAATGCAGAGTATTAGGGGAAAAAGGTGGTTCTTTGAAAAGATTATTAAAGAAGACACACTTCTGGCAAGAAGGAATACAGAAAATAGAAAATGCAAGTAAGAAAATCCTGGATGAAAGAGATTTAAAAACTTTGTAAAAGAACATTATAAACAACTATGAGTTAAAACATTTGAGAACCTAAACAAGATACATTTTGGAAAAAATACACCAAAATTGTCCTGAGAAGAAATAGAAAGCACAAATAGGTCAGTAGCATTTAATAACTTGAAATGGTCATCAAAGTCACCCTGCTTCCAAAGCCTCGGACCCAGGTAAATCCTATAACATAGGTGGATTCTCAAAATTTTCAGAATAGACACTTGCTATCTTGTATGAATTATTCCAAAGAAAGAGAGCTTCAAGAGAGCAGGAAAGCATATAGTGCCAACCCAATCTTGATTCTGAAGGCAAATAAGGTCAGTAAGAGGAAAGATCACTAGAGGTCCATCTCAAATATAAACACATATATTTTCTTTCCGTTGATAACACTGGGCGCTTCAACCCATTGTGTCTTCCAGGGCTGTGGGGAAGAGCAGAAATTAACAAAATGCTCCTGAAAGAGCACGCGTGCATCAAGAGTATATATAAATATGTCATAATTAAGAAGGATTCCAAGAATGTTAATCAGCATAAATTACAACACAAATAAAGGAAAAAAATATGATTATCAAAATAGATAGATCAGGAGCGCCTGGGTGGCTCAGTCACTTGAGCATCTACCTTTGGTTCAGGTCAGGATCTCAGGGTCCTGGGATCCAGCCCCGCATCGGGCTCCCTGCTTAGCGGGGAGTCTGCTTCTCCCTCTCCCTCTGCCACAACTTGTGCCCTAATAAATAAATAAAATCTTAAAAAAAAAAAACCCAACAAAATAGATACAATATAGGGGAAAAAAGCATTTAATAAATTCAACACTCATTCATGATAAAACTAAACAAACAAGAAACAGAAGTGAACTTCCTTAACTTACTGAGGATCACACAGCGAACATCTAGCAAGATGATAGCTAATGGAGAAACTTTTAGATGCAATCCTTTTAAGAGCAGGACCACAAGTTTGCTCACTGTTTCTGCTGTGTAATATAGTATTGGAAAGCCTGGCCAATGCTCTAAGAAACAAAAATTGAGGGTAAAGAGATTAAACTCTATTTGCCAATGATATGATCACTTACACATAAAGACAACAGGATCAAGTGAGGAACTGTCTGCCCCTGGCGGTGTGCCAGGCTGCTAACAGGAGATCAGGCCTGCAAACACACGAGCTCTTTTCTATACCAGTAAGACCTAACCAGATGATGTAGCCAAAGTAAGGCACCGGTCACATGAGCAACAAGAACTACAATCCAGGAACTCACCTGGAGAAAATGCAAGACTCTTACCCAGTAAAAAGGATAAAAAAAGAGAAAAAAGAATTATCTGACTAAATGAAAATCTACCCCATGCTCTTGGATGAAATGACTTTATACGCTACGGAGGTCAATTTTTTCTCAAGTTAACCTATAAATCCAATGTAATCCCCGTTTAGGAAATCCAGTTGGATTTTTTTTTTTTTTTTTAAATAAATTTAGCCTGGGACCTCCAACTTCGATCCTGGCCCCTGCTCCAGTCCTGCCTGCCCCCACTGCTCATACTGCCCCTGCCTGGGGCCCGATCCCAGCTCAGTTCAGCTGGATTTTTATTAAAAAAATTTTTTTTAAAGATTTATTTTAGAGAGAAAGAGCACATGTATGCAAGTGGGGGAGGGAGTGAGGGAGAGAGAGAATCCCAAGCCAACTCCCCGCCCAGCATGGGGCTCAATCCCACGACCCTGAGATCACAACCTGAGCCGAAACTAAGAGTCAGATGCTCAACCAACTGAGCCACCCAGGCACCCCTCTGCTGGATTTCTAAAAGAGACTTTATAAATTGTTCTAAATTTTTTGTCAAGAATAAAGGTTTACAAATAGTTAAGTCAATCTTAAAAAGGGGAAAAAATTAGGGGGCAAGGAGGGCAGGCTTGACCTCTGTAATGGGTTGAGTTCCATCCCTCCCAAATCCTTATGTGGAAGCCCTGGCCCGAGTACCACACAATGTGACCTTATTTGGGAAGTGGGCCGTTGCAGACATAATTAGTTAAGATGAGGTCAAAGTGGAGTAGGGGGGCCCTTAATCCAGTATCACTTGTGTCCTTATCAAAAGGGGAAATTTGGACATAGTCATGTACACGGGGAGCAGACCAAGTGAAGGTGGCCAGCAACCACCAGGAGTCCTTAGGACACAGGGACGCTAGGGTCTTCCTCACAGCCCTCAGAGGAGAGCAACTGTGCGGACTCCCAATCTCAGACTCCTGGCCTCCAGACTGTGAGACAATGAAGCTCTGTCAAGCCACTCTGTGGCACTTTGTTACAGCCAACTTAGACATAAAACATACTACAAAGCTATGGTGATCAGGTAACTCAGATAGACACACAGAACAGAGACCTCAGGGACGGTTCCACCTTATGTACGAACCTGATCTATGATCAGGGTGGCACCACATAGGAGAGTGAGAAAAGACTGGACTAGTTCTGAAGTAGCTAATGATATGGAGAGAACCACACCTGGATCCCTCAGTAAGGCTATAAATGAAAGTCAACTCTAGACATTAAAAACCTAACTGTGTCAGGTTTATAAAACTAGTGTAGAATGTCTTTGACACCTAGGCTTGAGAAAGGGCTTCTTAAAATCCCCAAACTGCAGCCCATAACGTGAGAAATCAGCACATTTGACTACACCAAAAATAAGGACACTTAAGGATACCAGAGAAGAGAGTAGAGGACATCTACCACAGGTGAACCAATAAGGGACTAATATTCAGACTACACAGAATGACCGCTAATCAATAAGGACGAGACAAGGGGAGGGTCTAAGATGGTGGTGTAGGAAGACCCTGAACTCTCCTCCTCCAGACACACCAAACCTATACCTACACCTACAGTGATTCTCCCTAAGAACGGAAGGCAGTTTCCACCCCAACAGAGGGACCACACAGAGAAGGGTAGGAGAGGTGGAGACATAGTTAGGACGGGAACCCACCCCTGATGCTGCCCATGCAGTGGGGCAGGCTAGCAACTGTGGGTGAACTAACCCAGAGTGTCTGCCAGGCGCAGGGGGAGTTGCTGGAATGCTCCCCAGGTGGGGAGGTGCTGGTGAGGACCACTGCTGATGGTCCCCCTCCACCGTGACAGCAGACAGGAGCGCGGTCTGGCCATTCTAGCCGGCCCGACACCTCAGTGAGCCCCCGTTTCCCCGCTCATCAGCCCCAGGCATCCCCCTGAGGCGGCCCTCCCGTCTGAGCTCACCCAAGCTCCAGCTGGCCCACCAAGGTGGACCGAGTGCAGCACAACTGGGATACCCTGGATGGTGCCCGCTCCAGCTGCAGCTGTCTTGCCAACACGGTATGGGTGCAAAGCACCTTGGGACACCCCAGGCCCACACCAGCTTCAGCTCTACACGACTCGCTAGGACACCCACTGCCCAGAGCACCCTAGGACCTCCCCACCCCGAGTCTGTGCCCACTTCAAGTATCCCATCAGGCCCTCTACCCCATGTGGAGCACCTCGGGACCTCCTGGCCTATACCCACGTAAGCTCCGGCCATCCTACCAGGGCCTCTGCTAGGCAGAACATCCTGGGACCCCCTAGTCTGCAGCTACTTCTCCAGCTGTCCTGCCAGGAACCCCCTGCTTCATGGAGTACCTTGGGACCCCCTGGCCCCTGCCCCTGCTCAGCTCCAGACTCCTATGGAGTGCCCTGGGAACTTCAGCACGTGCCTGCTATAGCTCCAGCCAAAGACAACAGGCACATGCAGACCACACAGTCCTACACTCCTTTAAGACTGGGAGATGTAGCTGTTCTGCCCAATACATAGAAACAAGCAGAGAAAGTCAAGCAAAATGAGGAGACAAAGGAATATGCACCAAATGAAAGAACAAGACAAAACATTAGAAAAAGAACTAAAAGAAATGAAGGTATGTGATCCACCCCAGAAAGAGTTCAAAGTAATGGTCATAAAGGTGTTCACCAGACTTGACAGAAGAGTGGATGAACTCAGTAAGAACTTCAACAAAGAGAAATTATAGAAAAGAAACAATAAGAGTTGAGGAACACAAGAACTGAAATGAAAAATACACTAGAGAGAGTCAACAGCAGATTAAAGGATGCAGAAGATCTGGATCAGCGATCTGGAAGACAGATGGAAAATGGAAAGCACCCAAGCGAAATAGCAAAAAGAAAAAAGAATACAAAAAAAAAAAAAAGAGGCTAGTTTAAGGAACATTTGGGACAGCATTAAACATGCTAACATCTGCACTGTAGGTATCCCAGAGGGAGGAGAGAGAAGGGGGCAGAAAACTTATTTGAAGTAATAGCTGAAAACTTCCCTAACCTCACCTGGGGGAAGGGAGCACAGAGAGCCTCAAACAAGGTGAAGCAATGGAGGTCCACAACACGACACATGATAATTAAAATGGCAAAGATAAAAGAGAAAGAGAGAATCTTTTTTTTTTCTAAGATTTTATTTATTTATTTGACAGAGAGAGAGATAGCGAGAGAGGGAACACAAGCAGGGGGAGTGGGAGAGGGAGAAACAGGCTTCCCACTGAGCAGGGAGCCTGATGCAGGGCTCGATCCCAGGACACCTGGATCATGACCTGAGCCGAAGGCAGACGCTTAACGACTGAGCCACCCAGGTGCCCCAAGAAAGAGAGAATCTTAAAAGCAGCAAGAGAAAGGCAGATAGTTACGTACAAGGGAACCCCATAAGGCCATCAGCAGATTTTTCAGCAGAAACTTTGCAGGCCAGAAGAAGAGTGGTATGATGCATCCAAAGCACTGAAAAGAAGAATCCTATGACCAAGAGTACTCTACCTGGCAGGAGAGATAAGGAGTTTCCCAGACAAACAAAAGTGAAAGGAGTTCATCACCTCTAAACCAGCCTTACAAGAAATATTAAAGGGGGGGCACCTGGGTGGCTCAGTTGGTTAAGCGACTGCCTTCGGCTCAGGTCATGATCCTGGAGTCCCAGGATCGAGTCCCGCATCGGGCTCCCCGCTCAGTGGGAAGTCTGCTTCTCCCTCTCCCGCTCCCCCCTCTTGTGCTCTCTCTCTCATTCTCTCTCTCAAATAAATAAAATCTTAAAAAAAAAAAAAAAAAAAGAAATATTAAAGGGGCTTCTTTAGTGAAAAAGAGGAGGCCATAACTACAGTAAGATACTTACGAAAGGGAAAAACTTCACTGGTAAAAGCAAACATAAAATAAAAGTAGGAGATCAATCACTTACAACGCTAGTAAGAAGGGTAAAAAACAAAAACAGTAAAATCAATTGTATCAAAAAGTAGTTAAGGAATACACAAAATAAAAAGATATAAGATATGACATCATATACATAAAAAGGCAGTAAAAACCTAGTGCATTTATTTACTTATTTTTAAATATTTTATTTATTTATTTGACAGAGAGAGAGAGTGAGAGAGAGCACGCAAGCAGGGGGAGCTGTAGGCAGAGGGAGAGAGAGGGAGAAGCAGGCTTCCCGCCGAGCAGGGAGCCCGATGCGGGGCTCAAACCCAGGACCCTGGGATCATGACCTGAGCCGAAGGCAGATGCTTAACGACTGAGCCACCCAGGCACCCCAAAATGTAGTGTTTTTAGAATGTGTTCAAACTGGGGCGCCTGGGTGGCTCAGTCGTTAAGCATCTGCCTTCGGCTCAGGTCATGATCCCAGGGTCCTGGGTTTGAGCCCCGCATCGGGCTCCCTGCTCGGCGGGAAGCCTGCTTCTCCCTCTCCCACTCCCCCTGCTTGTGTTCCCTCTCTCGCTGTGTCTCTCTCTGTCAAATAAATAAATAAAATCTTAAAAAAAAAAAAAAAAAAAAGAATGTGTTCAAACTTAAGAGACCCTCAACTTAATATAAACTGTTATATACTCAGAATGTTATATATGAACCTCATGGTAACCATAAATCAAAAATGTACAACAGATACACAAAAAGTAAAGAGAAAGGAACCTAAGCACAACACTACAGAAAGCCATCAATCACAAGGGAAGAGAACAAGAGAAGGAACAGAGAAGTACAAAAACAACCACACAACAATGAACAAAAAAGCAGTAAGTACATACCTCTCAGTAATAGCTTTATTCTTTCTTTCTTTATTTTTAAAAGATTTTATTTGACAGAGAGACAGAGCGAGAGAGGGAACACAAGCAGGGAGAGTGGGTGAGGGAGAAGCAGACTTCCTGCGGAGCAGGGAGCCTGATGTGGGGCTTGATCCCAGGACCCTGGGATCATGACCTGAGCCGAAGGCAGGCGCTTAACGACTGAGCCACCCAGGTGCCCCTTTTGTTTAAGTTTTATTTATTTAATAAATAAATAAAGAGCACGCATGCGTGCAAGTGTGCAAGTGAGAGGAAGGGCAGAGGGAGAGAGAAGCAGACTCTGTGCTGAGCAGGGAGAGTGACTTGGGGCTCATTCTCACAACTCTGAGATCATGACCTGAGCTGCAATCAACAGTCGGACACTTGACCAACTGAGCCACCCAAGCGCCCCATCAGTAGTAACTTTTAAATATTTTACTTATTTGAGAGAGAGAGAACACACGCTTGAGTGTGTGTGTGTGAGCAGGGGGGAGGAGCAAAGAGGGAGGGAGGGGGAAAGAATCTCATGACCCTGAGATCATGACCTGAGCTGAAACCAAGAGTCGGATGCTCCACTGACTGAACCACCCAGGCGCCCCATCAGTAGTAACTTTAAATGTAAATGGTCTAAATGTTCCAATCAAAAGACACAGGGTGACAGATAAAAAAAAAAAACAAGACCCATCTATATGCCTCCAAGAGACTCACTTCAGACCTAAAAACATACAGACTGAAAGTGAAGGAAGGGATAGAAAAACATATTGCATGCAAATGGAGGCAAACAAAAAAACCCCCCAAAACTGGGGTAGCAGTACCTACGTCAGACAAAATAGCATTATATAATGATAAAGGGATCAATCCAGCAAGATGTAGCAATTGTAAATATCTGCGCAACTGACACCAGAGCACCTGAATACATAAAAAAGCTATTAACAAACATTAAGATAGAAACTGACAGTAATACAATAGTAGGGGACTTTAACAACCCACTTACATCAATGTGTACATCATCCAAGCAGAAAATCTATAAGGAAACAGGCTTTGAGTGATACACTGGAGCAGATGGACGTATCTATACAGAACATTCCTTTCTAAAGCAGCAGAATACGCATTCTCTTCATGTGCACATGAGACATTCTCCAGAATCCATCACGGTAGGCCACAAAAAGAATCTCAATAAATTTAAGAAGACTGAAATCGTATCAAGCATCTTTACCCACAATAGTATGTAACTTGAAATCAATTACAGGGAAAAAAAACAACAAAACACAGAAGAAACACAAACGTGTGGAAGCTAAACAACATGCTACTAAACAACAAATTGGTCAAACCAAGAAATCAAAGGAGAAATTTAAAAAAGTACCTGGAGACAAATGAAAATGGAAACACAATGGTCCAAAATCTTTGGAACGCAGCAAAAGCAGTTCTAAGAAGGAAGTTTAAAGTGATACCAGAACAAGAAAAATCTCAAAGAAACAATCTAACCTTAAACCTAAAGCAGCTAGAAAAAGAAGAGCAAAAGCCCAAAATCAGTCCTAGGAATGAAATAATAGAGATAAGAGTAGATTAAGTGAAATGGAGACTTAAAAAACAATAGAAAAGATCACATGAAATCAAGAGCTGGTTGTTTGAAAAGATAAAGAAAACTGATAAACTTTTACCCAGACTCATCAAGAAAAAGAGAGAGGACTCAAATCAATTCAGAAATGAAAGAGGAAAAGTAGTAACTGACACCACAGAAATATGAAGGACTATAAGATACGACTACGAAAAATCATATACCAACACATTGGACAACCTAAAAGAAATGGATAAATTCCTAGAAACCTATGATATTCCAAGACTGAATCAGGAAGAAATAACCAGTTCCTAGTGGTGACACTAAATTTGTAATAAAAAAACTCCCAATGAACAAAAGTCCAGGACCAGACGGCTTCACAGGGGAATTCTACCAAATATTTATTTAAACAGAGTTAATACTTAATCTTCTTAAACTATTCCAAAAAAAACAGAAGAGGAAGGAAAACTTCCATATTCATTCTTTGAGGCCAGCAGTGCCCTGATACCGAAATCAGAACAAAGGCACTACAGAGAAAACTACAGGTGAACATCTCTGATGAAGACGGATGCAAGAATCCTCAATAAAATACTGGTGAACTCAATGCAATCATCCATTAGAAGGATCATTCACCACAGTCAAATAGGATTTATTCCAGGATGTAGAGCTGGCCCAATATCTGCAAATCAATCAATGTGATATAACATATTAACAAAATGAAGGGTAAAAACCATATGATCATCTTAATAGATGCAGAAAAAATATTTGACAAAATATAACATCCATTCGTGATAAGAACTCTCAACAAAGTGGGTTCACAGGGAACATACCTCAACATCATAAAGGCCATATATGATAGACCCACAGCTAGCATCATACTCGATGGGGAAACACTGAGAGCTCTTCCTCTAAGGTCAGCAACAAGACAAGGATGTCCACTCTCCCCACTTTTATTCAACATAGAACTGGACGTCCTAGCCACAGTAATCAGACAACAAAAAGAAATAAAAGGAATCCAAGTTGGTAAGAAAGAAGTAAAACTGTCACTATTTGCAAACACATGATACTCTATACAGAAAACCTGAAAGACTCTACCAAAAAAATGTTACAACAGATAAATGAATTCAGTAAGGTTGCAGATACAAAATTAATATACAGAAGTCTGTTGTATTTCTATACACTAATAACAAAGTAGCACAAAGAGAAATTAAGAAAAAAAACCCATTTATAATTGCATCAAAAATAATAAAATATCTAAGAATAAACTTCACCAAGGGGGTAAAAAACCTATACTATGAAGACTATAAGACATGGATTGAAAAAAACTGAAGATAGAAAGCCAAACCATGCTCACAGACTGGAAGAATAAATACGATACTTGTACAGAAACAGATACCTACATCGATGGAACAGGACAAGAGAGCCCAGAAGTAAACCCAAGCTCATACTGTCAATCTACCACAAAGGTGGCAAGAATATACGAATATACGATGTCTTCAACAAATGGTGCTGAGAAAACTGGACAGCTACATAGAAAGGAATGAAACCGGACCGCTTTCATAAACCACACACAAAAATAAACTCAAAATGGATTAAAGACCTAAATGTGAGAACTAAAACCATAAAAATCCAAAAAGAAAGCATAGTGCAATCTCCTGGGACATTGGCCTTAGCAACATTTTTCTGGCGAGGGAAACAAAAGTAAAAACAAACTATTGGGACAACATCAAACTAAAAAGTTTTTGCATATTGAAGGAAACCATCAATAAAATGAAATGATAACCTCCTGAATGGGAGAAGACATTTGTAAAGGAGATGTCTGATAAGGGGTTAATATCCAAAATATACAAAGAACTCCTACAATAAACCACAGCTAAAAATAATCTGATTAAAAATGGACAGAAGACCCATTTACATGTTTTCCTACAGAAGACATCCAGATGGCCAACAGACAAGTGATTGGTGCAGCCACTGTGAAAAGCAGACTGGAGGTTCCTCAAAAAAGTAAAAATAGAAATATTATAGGATCCAGTAATTTCACCAAAGAAAATAAAAATACAAATTTGAAGAGATACCTGCACCATTGTTTACCGCAGCATTATTTCCAAAGGGCCAAGATATGGAAGCAGCCCGTGTCCATCAACGGATGAATGGATAAAGTGTGTGTGTACACACAACGGAGTATTACTCAGCCATCGAAAAGAATGGGATCTTGCCATTTGCAACATGGATGGATCTAGAGGGTATCATGCTAAGTGAAATAAGTCAGAAAGTGAAAGACAAAAACTATATGATTTCACTTATATGTGGAATCCAGAAAACAAACCAGAAAAAGACAAAAAAAATACAGAGAACAAACTGGTGGCTTCTAGAGGGGTGGGGCATGGAAGAAATAGGTAAAGGAGATTAAGAGGTAAAATTTCCACTTACAAATTAAATAAGTCATGGGGATGAAAAATATAGCACGGGCAATATAGTCAATAATACCGTAATCATGGGGTGCCTGGGTGGCTCAATTGATTAAGCAACTGCCTTCGGCTCAGGTCATGATCCTGGAGTCCCAGGATCGAGTCCCAGGATCGAGTCCCGCATCGGGCTCCCTGCTCGGCAGGGAGTCTGCTTCTCCCTCTGACCCTCCCTCCTCTCATGCTCTCTCTCTCATTCTCTCTCTCAAATAAATAAAATCTTAAAAAAAAAAAAAAGGAAGAGCAAAAATTCTCAATGCTTTAGAAAAAAAATAATACTGTAATCATGTTGTATGGTGATAAGATGATGACTTCACTTTTCATGATGAGCTCTGTGTAATTGAACTTGATTCACTGTGTTGTACACCTGCAACTAATGTCAACTAAACTTCCAATTTAAAAAAGAAAACAAGGACTGGGGGCCTGGGTGGCTCAGTCGGTTAAGTGTCTGCTTTCAGCTCAGGTCATGATCCCAGGGTCCTGGGATTGAGCCCCGCATCGGGCTCCTTGCTCAGCGGGGAGTCTCCCTCTCCCCTCCTGCTTGTGCTCTCTCTCTCTAATAAATAAAAAAAAGAAAAAAAAAAAAAGAAAGAAAGAAAAGAAAACCAGGACAAAAAGCATGAACAGGCAAGAACAGGAAACACAAAAGGCTAAAGAACATACGAAGGGATGCTGCGGACACTCACTAGGCGAACAAACGCATATAAAACAAGCACACTCAGAATACAGATGTCAGCAGACCTCGCTGTAGGGGGGCGCGTGCTGGTGCAGCCCTTCTGGAAAGCGATGCAGCTGGGCTTCCACAAACCAAGGACCCAAAGCATGGGCCAGAGAGACGCGCCCCCGCACCCCTCCAGAGCCCCTGGGGGGGGTGGGACGTGTAGACCAACCACCATGGGGGTGTTCATGCTGGCAGAGTGGCAGGAACAGTGTCCACCACTGCGGGGACGGGCAAGAAGCAGTGACCGCATACACCAGGACTAACCCCTTCAAAGCCCAAACCAGGTGCACCCCGGCTGCGTGTAGCTCTGAGGGGGAAAAAGGAAGAGAGCCACGCACAATACCACCCATGTAAATTACAATTCACGTACTCAAGATGATGTGCATTTTAGAATGACAACTATCCATACAAAATAAACACTCTAGAACATAGGCCCAGAGGAACAAGGATGGGAGCGGGCATGAGAAAAGAAAACAAGGGGTGTTTTATGACAGCAGACCCCACACCGAGGGACACTCGCGAAGCCCCTGAGCCAAGAAACGTACAGTACGCAGCACTGACTCAGCAGACCAGGGCCGGGCGCTGGCAAAGCAGGGGTGACAAGCCGGGGAGCCGGTGACCCTTGTTAATTGTGGCGAACAATGAGCAAAACTACCACTTGCCCCAGCCCGGACATGGAAGCCATGCCAACCGCGCCAGGACTCCAGGGGCCGTGGCTGTGAAGAGCCGGGGCGCAGCCATGGGGGCCGTGAACGAAGGGGCTGTGGAGACAGGAGCGGAGTCCAAGGGTAGGGGCCGGACGGGTTAGAAAAGCTACCTGCTTCTGCACCCTGAAGGAAGTGAGAGAAACTGGCAAGTGAGCCCCGGAGGCCCCACGGCATCCTGAAGCAGGTCAGGGGTGCGGGCCACTGAGGGGAAGGAGGGAGCGAGGGAGGGAGAGACTAAGGCAGGCACGAGAACTGCGCTTAATAAACGGGCCACTAAACTGTGGGCACCGACACACGGACTGAGGGGAAGCACACACACACAATGACTGAGGGGACTGCACTGTCAAAAACCCAGTCAGGCCCGAAGAACATCTGTGACTGTTCGATCCTTCAGACAACCTCCAGGCCAGCAAACCAACGCCAGGAAGGAGCCGGCCACAACAGGTGCGTGGCCACCAGGAAGGCCCCGCACCCCTTGCGAGCCCGCTTCCCATGGGCCACAGAGACGGTGGACGTCTCAGGGACCACGGCAGTCCGCGGACAAGTTCTTTATGCAACAGAGGGAGGGGAGCCTTCACAGTTCCTGCCCAGAGACGCAGTGAGGGCCGCGGCTGGCCGGGGTCTGCCCTGTGTGTCCCTAGTTTCCCTTGGCAAATAGGCATTTGGCAATCGTGTTTTGGCCCCACCATTCTATGCCGGGCAGGATGGGTCAACGTGAAAGACAGCTGGTCTTGTGGTTCAAACACAGGCCTGGTGGGCTCCGTGCAGAGTGCTGCCCGACACCCAGGGGCTGTGGACAGTGAGGACTCTGGGACTGGACGGGACTTCCAGGAGCTCGTGGGGCCAATGGGGGAGAGCGACAACCACGGCTATTAACCCTTGTGCTCCCCTTCATCGGGCTGGCAGCCCAGACACGCCGGCCCCAGGCTCTGCTCGCAGCCATGCCTGGCCATGCTGCCTTGCCCTTTGCTGTGGAATCCAATGGAATGATGTGTGCAACTTCTCTGTCTGGGAGGAAATCCTGCCTCTGGACTTCTGCTTTTCTCTCCCCTTCCGCCAGCAAGCATGGCAGCTGGAGCCTGGGTCCCTGAGGGACCACTGGTCTGGAATGCTATTTTAGGGTCTGCTAAGTTATTATGGCAGGATGGCTTCCCCTAGTGTGCATTAAGATTACGTTTACAGACGAACCCAAAGCAGAAAAAAACACGAACAAATTAAAACAGAGCATGTGCAGGAGGGAAAACAGCGAAACTGTTTTCCATTTTCTCCCTATACTTGAATTTCCAACTGCTGCTACTATGATAATGTCAGTTACATAACAGTTTAAAAAAGGCAGAACAAAAGAACACACGTGTGTCTGCCCTCACGCCATCTCTCACACAGATGCATGACAGCTAGGGAAGAGGAAGTGGGACAGTGTGGGCGTTAAAAACAGAAAACAGAACTTCAAAAAAAAAAAAGTTTTGAGGACAGAGGATAGTCCTGGGCGCTGCCGTAGCTTCTGAGCAAGAAAGCTTTGTGATTTTATTTTTTATTTTAAAGATTTTTTATTTGAGAGTGTGAGCAGGGGGAGGGAGCAGAGGAAGAGGGAGATGCAGGCTCCCCGCTGAGCAGGGAGTCCAATGTGGGGCTCGATCCCAGGACCCTGGATCATGACCTGAGCTGAAGGCAGACACTTAATGACTGAGCCACCCAGGCGCCCAAGCTTTGCGATTTTAGATGCTAGCTTTCAAACCGTGGCATGATCGACTCTTTCTGGGCTAGGTCCCCTGCACCCCTCCAACATGATAGGAGAGGTGAGCAGCTAGCTGTGCGGCTGGAGACTTGGCAAGATCAGTGTCTCGGCAAAGCTTGAAAAGACCATACTAACTTATATTGCTCCTTACTCCGCTTCTCCATCTTCTGGGGGCAGACAACTAGTCACTGAAGCAGAAGGAGACAGACACTAGGGAGACATGAAGGGAACAACAGGCCGAATGCGGGTTTGGATTCAGAAGACACAGTTGCGCTGTCGGCTCTACTTAGGAGCTGGGCCAGCCCAGGCACGTGATGCAGTCACTGAGTTCTGCCCTGTCACTTACGTTCCTCCACGTTATAAACTTTTCTTGGGGACTAATGGGAGGCCCAAATAAAATAAGCGCAGGAACGTGCGATAGGGCCTAGGGACCGGGCCCACCGCATGCGAGCGCCTCACAGATGTGTCCTCCCTCTCCTGCAGGAAGAGCGGGGACAGACCAAGAGGCAGTGTGCGACAAGCAGCAGGAAGCCAGGCTGTAGGACTGTGGGACAGACACAAAGCCAACTCCCACCTGAACTTTGTGGAACATCTGTAAATTAATCGCTTTGACTTCTTCCAGCTGCTGACGGAGGGCGACCAGGGTGTCCTGCTTCTCGTGCGTGTCCTTTTCTAGCAGCTTCATGGCAATTTCCATTTCCGTCTTCATTCCAATCTGTAACTCCAGTTCTTTTTCTAGTTCCTTAAGAGAGTATTGATAACGAAAGTGTTACTGAAGTAGACACAGAGGTGTGTTTACCTGAGGCTGTATCCTGGGAATTGCCAGAAATAAAAAACCCAAAGTCAGAATAGGTTAGGGAGATTTGAGAGTCTGTCTGGAACACTACTAGATTAAGTTTTTCCCTTTTTCTCATTGTATAATGAACTGGCTCTGTATGCAGACAACAGAAAGCTGGTAGGTGGCATTCAGCCTCGAGTTCTAGCAACCATGTTCTTTAAACCTGAAGACTAGAATGCACAGCCTGAAAGAATGTCTGCTCAGCACTGTGACGCTGCCATGTCAGAGTTTTTGGAATGGGCTGCTAGATTAAGGCCAACAAGGGTGCGACCATGCTGAACTAGTTCCGTCCTGGGTAACTCAGGACACACGTCTCCACATCGGTGCAAAGAAGCAAAGAAACAAAGCAGATCCAAGACCTGGGTCTAATAAAAAACACTGGCTGGGGGGCGCCTGGGTACCTCAGTCATTAAGGGGCTCAGGTCATGAAACCAGGGTCCTGGGACTGAGCCCCACATCAGGCTCCCCGCTCAGTGGAAAGCCTGTTTCTCCCTCTGCCCCTGCCTGCTACTCCCTCTGCTTGTGTGCTCTCTCTGTCAAATAAATAAATAAAAATCTTAAAAAAAACCCAAAAAAACACTGGCTGGGGCGCCTGGCTGGCTCAGTTGGTAGCACCCGCAACTCCTGATCAGGGTTGTGAGTTCAAGCCCCATGATGGGTATGGTGCCTACTAAAATAACACAAAAAACAAAATACTGGTCACTGGCATGGAGGTTAGGTGGAAAAAAACAGACTAGAGGCTATGACTGAGGGAGCTGTACTGGCAAAACCACCATGAATCTGGTCTCACGGTGATCCCTGACAAAGGTTTATAAAATTGGAAAAAACGCAGAACTTAGTGGTAAACTAAGTAACCCCTTAAAAAAAAATTTTTTTTTTTTTTTCAAAGGGACAATTTCTGCTTCTCCATGAATATATTTTTTCACACTTTAAAAACTTTATATAGGGCTCCTGGGCGGCTCAGATGGTTAAGCGTCTGCTTTTGGCTCAGGTGATGATCCCAGGGTTCTGGGATCGAGTCCCGAATCGGGCTCCCTGCTCAGCGGGAAGCCTGCTTCTTCCTCTCCCTCTGCTGCTCCCCCTGCTTGTGGTTTTTTGCTCTCTCAAGTAAATAAAATCTTTAAAGAAAAACTAAAAAAAAACAACAACAAAAACTTTATATGAAAAATTAAAATTTTTTTTTAAAAAAAGATTTTATTTGAGAGAACGAGACAAAGGAGAGCATGAGTTGGGGAGAGGCAGAGGGAGAAGCAGACTGCCCTCTGAGCAGGTAGTCCGACTCCGGGCTGGATCCCCCCACCCTGAGATCATGATCCCAGCCGAGGGCAGATGCTTAACCGACTGAACCACCCAGGTATCCCAAAAAACTCATTTGTTTTTAAAAGCAGATCTAAGCACGTGTGTGAAACGTGCAGACCAAGAACGTGGCGGGCTACCGGGGAATACCTTCTAAAGACACTCAGTCCTGCACACTCACCAAACGGACTTTCTTCTCTTCTTTTAGCTGCTTCCACACATCACTATACATTTCATCCAGACCTTGACGAGTTTGCTTGTAAGTCTCCAGCTCAACTTTTGTGTCTTGTTTCGTTATCTGTATCAAACAAGAACACGCAGAGAAATGGTTTGCTTAGGGAAGTGAACTAACTACAAAGTGTTTTAAAATACGCCGTAGGGATGCCCGGCTGGCTGAGTCGGTAAAGCATGTGACCCTTCGTCTCAGGGTCATGAGTTCAAAGCCCCACCTTGGGCATGGAGCCTATTTAAACTAAGAGAAAAAAAGAATTAAAAAAAAAAAAGAATGCCGTAATTTTTAAAGATGCAGGATAGTTTCTATTTTTTAAGCATACTAGAGAAAGGTTAAAAGACGTTTCAAAAAATTCTTTGAACTTGAAGGATGAAAGCAAGCCAACAGACTTGAAAAGTTAGGTTCAGAAAATGATTTGTACTTAGTTTTCGTTAAAGCAGAGCAGTTGTTCTCAGTGGGCAAGGCCCCCACCCGGCCCGGATTCGTTCACCCGGCATGTTGCTCAGCACTGGGTGGCTTTCGAGACGCACCAGCTACGGCCTCCCGGTCCTCCGGTCCTCCGGTGGGAGGGCTGCCGGCCAGCAGCCCCGCCGCACAGCAAAGCGGGTCTCCAGCGCCGGGAGGCGCAACGCCTGGGGCGGCAGGGCCGGGGGAGGGCCCACCGACGGGACAGGCGGGCGCCGGGGCGGCCTCACAGAGCCCCCGGTAAAGGGGGCCGAGGCTCCGAGCGCGGGGCCCACAGGTGCGGGAGCAGCGGTCCACGCGGCCCGCGGGCGAGGGGGGCGGCGCAGGGGCACCAAGCACGGCAGCGGCGCACTGCGCGCGGCCCTCGTCACCACCGCACAGGGAGCTTGAGGTCGGCCGGGGACGCGCGCGT
>NW_023270624.1:1086536-1101822 GCF_011800145.1 Mirounga leonina
GGCCGGGGACGCGCGCGTGCGTGCCCCCTGCGTCACCATCGCACAGGGAGCTTGAGGTCTGTCGGGGACGCGCGCGTGCATGACGTGCACGTGCGTGCGGCCTGCGTCACCATCGCACAGGGAGCTTGCGGTCGGCCGGGGACACGTGCGTGCGTGCGGCCCTTGTCACCACCCCGCAGGGAGCTTGTCTGTCGGGGACGCGCGCGTGCATGACGTGCACGTGCGTGTGGCGCGCCACCCTGCCGTGGGGCCAGCATCTCACCTCCACGCTCTTCTCGCTTCTTTCGCGAATTAACTCGTTTTGTTCTCTTAATTGTTGCTGCTCTTCTTGAAGCGAACAAATCCGGTCTGTTGCAGCTGAAAGCTGATGAAGAAAGATTTTTATGTTTCTTAACGTCAAAATTAATCTTACCGTTCCAAATTTAAAAGCTGACGTCTGGCACCTTCGCAAGTGACGATGGATTTCCACGTATTTGATATTTTGTTTTTTATTTTATTTCTTGGTTTTAAATAGGTAATATACTGACACAGTTTTAAAAAAACGAGAGCAAACTAGTTAATGTGGGCAAAAATTTACGGACAGAAACTGTGACAGACACTTGAATGTCCAATACTGGAGAAAAGGTTTAACGAATGGCAGTGGGCGCCACTGGGCAGACAAACATGTAGTTATGAGAATGTCTGCAAAGGCTTTTAGTGACTTGAGAACATGCTTAGGGTGAAATGTCGATAAGGAAAAAAGGTGGGTTTATAAAGGATGTTCTCATCTCGAAATAAAAAAAAGTCACCTAGGTTAAAAATGGGTAGGAAAAGTTGGGGACTATGTAAACACCAATGATAACAGTAGCTCTTACTTAGCAAAGGGATTATGGGCTTTTGAAGTGTTTCCAGCCAAGAAGCAAAAGGGTATTTTATCCCTAGCGGGAGAGTGAAAGCCTCTGGGGGAGGAATCACAACCAAACCACTGAAGGCAGGCCCTGGAGAGCATCTTCCTGTCCGTGAGTTACCACCGTTTAGGGCCAAGTGTATACAAACAGGACACCTTCGCAGACCTGCTGAGGGGAGGCTCTCAGGAGAGGCAGGCAGAGGCGTGAGCACACCCACCGACCTCTCCTTATCCAGCCTCCGAACCCAGCCTGGAGAGAGAAGCGCGGGCTGGCGGAGGGGAAAGAAGACCGGAACTGGCTGTGCTCTTGGCGTCACTCACTGAGGGGGGCCCTGAGGCACTGAACTCCTTGCTCCTCGTCGTCAACAGCATCTAAGTCCAAGTGGACTCAGAACCCACGACTAACCATAAGTTGCTGCACCTAAATAAGAAACTTTAAAGCTCTGGGAGGTGCTAGTTGCTACCAGGGAAGAAGCAGGCAGAAGCCGGACGCTAATTCCCATCTGCTCTCTGAAGATGGAGAGAGCACACCCTGAAGAGAGAGACTTTTCT
This sequence comes from Mirounga leonina, assembly GCF_011800145.1. NCBI lineage: Eukaryota > Metazoa > Chordata > Mammalia > Carnivora > Phocidae > Mirounga > Mirounga leonina. Next base: position 1,087,975 of record NW_023270624.1, read on the forward strand.
CTAAAGCGTGTTTCCTATTACAATTGTTGACCTTTAAAGAAAAAAATAACCCAGCTGTTTAGTTCCAAAAGCTAAAATTACACCATCACTGAAAGTATGCCACCTCACCAGGGAGAACAAAGAATCAATCTGTTTGATCTAAAATCGACTAATGTCTCCACGCGCCAAGTGTGTTAGGCACATTTATATAACACTTACCTAATTTCTACAACAACATTGTGAGGTATGGGTTATCATCTAATCTGGAGATGAGAACATGAGGCCCAAAGACCTGCCTACCTAAACTGAGGCCCAGAGGCCCACCCACCCAAGGGAAACGGGGTCCTCCAATTCTAAGTGTGGTGAAGCTGCTCCCGGGAAGCCCATCTATGAAGGCCACCTTTGAATCTCCTTCTCCTCACACAAATCTGAGCTCCTCTCCTTAAAGCTTTTCAGGGCTGGCCCCATGGGAGAGAGCAGTCAGTTTAAAGGACGCCTTAAATTGGGCCCTCCATACAGAGGCATGCTCTGCGTCTCTCCTTTGGCCGTAACCTGCCTCCACACCGAGGTGGGGGTCACGCCCTGGCCCCTGTCACAGCCCTCTTCCTCCCCAGGGAGACCTGGTGGGGAGGCCCGAGTAGCCAGGGACCGCTACCTGTGGAAAGCCTCAGAAAGGCTGAGCAACCCCCCTCCTGCTAACAGGAGACAAGATGTGTCCACCAAGAAGACTGCCGGGCAGCTGGCAGCAAGCTTTCTTCCTCGGCCTCAGCCCTCCTTCTTCCTGTCCTTTCATTCTCTCTCTTCCTAGTGAGAAAGCAGAGAAAGACCACACTGTGGGGAGACTGGTTCCATGCTCCTGAGAGGCCGAAACACAGAAGGGGTGGGCGAGGGTTACTTTTACCTCGTAACAGAGTCTGTGCCTTCTGGGCAGCAGGGGGACAGACTACATCAGAGGAAGGTGGGTAAAGAGGAAGAGAGAAGCACATTCACCACAGGAGCTGGGCTTTCCCAAGGACGCCTGGTTTTCCCCGGGTGCACTGTGAGGTGGTAAAACCTAAGTCCCTTAGAACTGGCTCATGATCAGCTGCACCGGCTCACAGGAAGCCCCAGACAGCGCTGAACACGGACATTCTGAGGATGCAGAACTCTGAGAACGCCTGACCCCCCGCCACCCCGTGCAGTTCAACCCAAACTTAGCAATTCCCATTCCGACCAGTGAGAAGCTCTGCTCGGATACACCAACCATACTGTCTCTTCACCTTGGGCCATTCTGTTCTAAGAACTTCAGTAAGTTACAAACCTCTTCTTGAAGCTTTGAATTCGTCTTTTCCAAGCCATCTATCTTGCTTTGAAGATCCCCAACTGTGCAGCTAGAGAAAACAACACATTAAGTAGCAGTGAGCTTATAAAGGCTGTCTCCCCAGCCTGTGAACGATGAGAACAGATTCCTAGGTTTCCTGTGCGATGGATGGAGAGTCGAGGGTCTCCAATGAACTCAGAGATGAGAATTCTAAATATGTATGTATGTGTGCATGTGTATACATTTACTACAAAGATTTCAATGTCTTTCTCCCAAAATACGCTATCCATTTCTCTTTTAGCCAACTGGAAAAGAAATAGTTTTTTTTCTCCCTAACACGATAGATGGGAACCAAAAAGTGCTGGCGGCCATGTATCTAGATCAATATCTGTAACAAGATATTGGTACTTTGGGGTTGTAGGAGCAAAGGTGGTTTTTTAATTTTTTTTTTACACTTTGCCTCATTTTTCAAATACTCTTTAATCTGTACTACTTTCCTACCGAAAAACATGTCAAACGAATGTAAATTTGATAAAAAAATACAGCAACATTAACAAGCAGTAACTTCCTTTTTGGATGATGTACCAGGCCCTGTTTGTTCCAAGCACTTCCAATGCATCAGCTCATGTGACCCTCCCCATGACACTGTGGGCAAATCTTACTGTTTCCTATTTCACAGATGAGAAAACCGTAACTTTACACTGGAAAACTCACTCACGATCATCCCCCTCTGGAGGGGCGCCAGGATCTGAATCCAGGTGGTCTGGCTCCAGAACCTGTACTTTTAGGCAACAGGCCCTACTGCCCCAAACTGGTGCCTTTTGCCAGTAAGGGGAGGACAAAGAAACAAACCTGGCAAGGCTAATGAATCAAGGTTCGAGCATTGAGGGGGGAGAAAAATTAAAACAAAGTGACACAAAATGAGAAAGGGAACACAAAAGATATGGAAGGAATTACAGGGTTTGTTTTTGCTTTTGTTTTTTTAAGTAGGCGCCAAACTCAGGGTGAAGCCCAACGGGGGGCGGGGGGGAGCTTGAAGTCATGACTGAGATCGAGACCTGATCCAAGATCAAGCATCAGATGCTTAACCGACTGAACCACCCAGGCTCCCTGGGAATTACAAATTTTAAAAGTATACAATTTTCATTTTTTTTTTTTTTTTAAGATTTTATTTTTTTGACAGAGACACAGTGAGAGAGGGAAACAAGCAGGGGGAGTGGGAGAGGGAGCAGGCTTCCTGCTGAGCAGGGAGCCCAATGCGGGGCTCCATCCCAGGATCCTGGGATCATGACCTGAGCTGAAGGCAGACGCTTAACGACTGAGCCACCCAGGTGCCCCACAATTTTCAGTTCTATTCCAACTGTATAACTTAGAAGATGTCACTAAAATTTATGCTTTTCTTAGAAAATCTAAATGACCAAAAGAGACATATCCTCAGAAGGAAAAAATCTAGATAACCATACTTAGGAAAAACTGAAAATTGGCAAAGTACTGCCTCAATAAAGGCTTTGAGCTTCACATTTTCTGTTTTCTTTAAGAAAAAAATTTTTAAAGTAATTTCTACACCCAATATGGGGCTCAAACTCACAACCTTGGGATCAAGAGTCGCATGCTCCACCGACTAAGCCAGCCAGGTGCCCCAAGTTTTGTGTTTTCAAGGAGCAAATAATGCTCACGAACCAGAAACTCTTCCCAATTCATTTTGTGAAGCTGCACAACCCTGACACCAAGCCAGAGAAGAAAAACTACAGAATAATTAGGTCAGTTTACATATTAAAAAATGATTTTTAAAACTACTCTCAAGGTGTGCCTGGGTGGCTCAGTCGGTTAAGTGTCTGCCTCCAGCTCAGGTCGTGATCCCAGAGTCCTGGGATCGGGCCCTGAGGTAGGCGCCCAGCTCAGAAGGGTGTCTGCTTCACCCTCTCCCTCTGCCTCTCCTCCCACTCATGCTCTCTCTCTCACAAATGAATAAAATCTTTAAAAAATAAAACTACAATCAAGTAGAGTTTATCCCTGTGATACAGAAATGGCTCAGTATGAAGACATCTACTAATCAAACACAGATTAAGGGATAAAAGTCATGATTACCTTAATGATGCGAAAGGGCATTTGCTAAAATCTGACCTCTGTTCCTTATAAAAACGCTCCATAAATGAGGGACCTATCAAGAATCTCTCACAATAGCAGCCAATGTCACACCTAAGGAGACCGTGGAGCAGCTCTCCCATTTTGCAATGACGTGCCAGCTCCCTGAGCTGTCTCTCGGGCGCTTGGGGCAGCCGGGCTGCTACCGTGGAGCGGGGCTACGGTGCACCGCACACTCTTGGAGGGGATTCAGAGACACAGCGACAACAGGTCTCCCCACCAATCAGACTGAGCATCTCTGCCCGCTCGCCACCAACACCGCCCTCGGCCAGTGCTTCATGAAACAGAACAGCAGCTTTCCAATAAACTGAAAAATCAAGGTACAGACGCCTGCTATTTGCTACTGAACTGTCGTCAAAGGTCTAGCCTGGTGGTTTTCCAACCCTTTTATTATCCTGCCCCGGCACCCCAGAGGGATGCGTGCTGATTCCCAGCAGGAACAGTGCTTCCCAACTTCCAACTGGGTGGCTGAGGGGTGGGGGGTGGAGACTCAAGGTGTAATCTGTTTGCTTTCTACATTGCCTAACTGCACAAAACAAAGAACCCAAGAATTCCCAAAGCTCCTTATCAAGAAATCATACTTCTCCAGTCTGTACACACAAGCATGATAACCTTCTTTCTTGGATTGGAAAAAAAGTCAGTTATGAATATATATGGCGATTCAAAAATGTTCCATGAAATGATTATCGGGTATTGAGAAGGAACTGTAACACTGGAAAAAGGAGCGCGTCCTACCTTAAGTGCCGGTTAAGTTCTTCCACGTAATTTTTTTGATCAAGGACATCAGTAATTCTTTCGTGCCTTTTAAAAAGAGCATAAAAAGAGAGAAATTCCTTTAATTCGTGGATAATACTTTGTAACCATCCCCCAATGTGCGGATCACCTTGAGGAAGTACCAGTATCATCAGGAAACCAAGGGACAGTCAGACCTCAGTAATAATGTCTGCCTGGTCCTGGTCCCGGAGTGAACAGAGAGCAAAGCTGGCCAAGGGGTGGGGTGTGGTGGGGACAGCAGCCAGGGCCTTGGGAGATGCAGAAACGTGAGCAGACCTCGGGCAGACACCCTCCTGCCCTGGCAGGCCAGGCATTTGGGAAGAGGAGAGAAAGCCATCTGGCATGCAAGGTGCAAACACCGACGGCCATGTGCAAATGGCCCTCCCTTGAGGTGGTGGATGCAATAGCCCTTGTCGTGCGGAAGGGAAAGAGCGTGGCTCAGAAAAGGAGACCAAAGGCTTTTCAAAACATAAAGCTGACTGGTCTGGCTAAAAAAAAAAAGGGTTGAACATTTTAAAGTTAGACTCGCCCCCCAGCCCCCAATTTCTTTACATACATACATATATACGTATGTTCACACAGGGATCATTCTACACAGGTGCCTGCATTATTCAGCATGGTCGATTTTTTTCTTTTACCTGTTCTGCCCTTCACATAGCTCTGCAGGTAACCCACATGAATAGTCTGTGGAGCCTATATGCATATCATAATATCCATCTGTATTATATAGATAGGATATGTAATTGAAACACAAAAAATACACTAGGGATTTCTTAGGTTTACAAAAATGATATATGGTTGACCCTTGAATAATGCAAGGGTAGGGGTGCCAACCTCTGCATATAGCTTTTGACTCCTCAAAAACTTACACTAATAGCCTACTATTGACTGGAAGCCTTACCAATGACATAATCAATTAACACGCATTTTGTGTGTTATGTGTATTATATACTCCCGTCTTACAATGAAATAAGTTAAAGAAAGTGTTATTAAGAATATCATAAGGTGGAGGGGGGCGCCTGGATGGTGCAGTCGGTTAAGTGGCCGACTCCTGATTTCGGCTTAGGTCTGATCTCAGGTTTGTGAGATCGAACCCCGAGCCAGGCTCCACGCTCAGCGCAGCGTCTGCTTGGGATTCTCCCCTCCTCTCCTTCTGCCCCTCCCTCCCCTTCTCTAAAATAAATAAATCTTAAAAAAAAAAAATCATAAGGAAAACACACTTACAGTGCTGTCCTGTATTTACTGAAAAAAAAAAAAATCTGTGTATAAGTAGACTTGTGCAGTTCGTACCTGTGCTGTTCAGGGGGCAGCTATATACATTTCTCAGTATCATACTTTCCTCACTCGATAATACCTTGTGGAAATCCCTGTAAGTCTACTATACCCCGTCGGTCAAATTTGTTATGGCTGCATAATATGTCACAGAGTGGAATATTTTGAATGCTCCATAATTTATTCAATTATCTCCTTATTGATAATCAGTTTATTTCCATTTCTTTACATTAACTATATATCAATTTTATTTTTAAGTAATCTTTATACCCAACACGGGGCTCAAACTTGCAATCCCAAGATCAAGAGTTGCATGCTCTACCGACCGAGCCTGCCAGGCGCCCCAAGAATACATTTTTGTTTAAGTCTCAAGTGGGTGAATCCTTGTACTCAAGATGCCTGAAGCATTAATGGGGTTCCCACTGCCAGCTAAGGTGTGCTGCTGGGACAGAGACTGTGAGAATCCTTACGGGAACACGTTGGAAAGACAGGTGGCAAAAGAGTCAAACACAGCCCAAGGGTTTACAGTGAAGCTCCCCCCCATGCCGGCCCCCGGCCAATTCCTCTCCAGGCAGCCAGTGTGAGCAGGTCCATATGCTCCTCTAGAAGCAGGCCATGCGCGTGGAAGTGCAACATGTGCATATGGATGTATATTCTTTATCATAATTCAAATGGTAGCAAGTTATACACACTGTTTGCTTTGTTTACTTCTCTTTTTTCCCAGAATAGCTCCTTTAAAAGAATGCTCTTGGAGGGGAAGAATGAAGGGGGGGAAATTGGAGCGGGACATGAACCATGAGAGACAATGGACTCTGAGAAACAAACTGAGGGTTCTTAGAGGGGAGGCAGGTGGGAGGATGGGTTAGCCTGGTGATGGGTATTAAAGAGGGCACGTACTGAATGGAGCGCTGGGTGTTATATGCAAACAATGAATCATAGAACACTACATCTAAAACTAATGATGTATGGGGATTAACATAACAATAAAAACATTGGCATAAAGTCAAAAAAATAAAAATAAAAATAAAAGAATGCTCTTGTTAGCAGCACGAAGGAGAGCTACACGTGGCATGAAGAGACATCCAAGACACGCCAGGATCAAAGGACAAGCCCAAAGGCAACTTATGTCTACATAATAGTACTGTCCCATTCATATTCAAACAAACCATAAGGCAAATTGTACTACCAACAAATATATCCCCGCAAGGCATTTAGAAAAGCCCTGGGAGGGGACACGAGAAGCTTCCTCTGAGGGGACTGAGCTGGAGATGGGGGGGACAGTGTGAATGGGGACGTTTCACTTGTCCTTTCTATTCTGCAGAGCTCAATTCCTTGCACATGGGAATATTAATGTATTACTTCTGTAACTAAAAACGCCTAATGAAAATGAAAATGGCCCACAAAGCAAACACAAATGTAGCATTCTTTGCCAGAATTTCATGAAACGTGAAGAGCGCAGCATGCAGGGTGGTACTTACTCTTTGCCACCATCAAGATCCTGCACATCCTTAAGGTAGAGGGAAAAATCAATCACTCCAACCTGATTGACATAAAATATACAAGTTTAAATAAGAGAAACTTGTCCCGTTTTCCACAAACCTTACATCTTTAAAATTCAGGGTATTTACATTCCTGTCTCTTTCCTACAAACATCTAGTTGTGCTAACTAGCTCTATAAAATAGCAATCAACTGAACAAACAAACCAAAAGGAAAATAACCCCACCACCTTCTAGAAGAAAAACGTATTAAAAATCAGAATTTAGCGGGGAGCGCCTGGGTGGCTCAGTCGGTTAAGCAACCGACTCTTGATTTCGGCTCAGGTCATGATCTCAGGGGCGTGAGATTGAGCCCTGCGTCGGGCTCCATGTTCAGCAGGGAGTCTGCTTGAGATTTTCTCTCTCTCTCTCAATAAATACATCTTAAAAAAAAATCAGAATTTAAGGGAATATTCTGAAATTTTACTCCCTTGTCAAGGTTAGTTTTGTGTATTTATTCAACAATCAAGTTGCTGACAAAGATCAACAAAGTTCTTCAGGTACAAAGTAATTAAAAAAAAAAAAAAAAAGGCCTGGATCGCTAGATCGAGGTGGTAGGTAACCTTAACTGACACTCTGCCTCCTTCCTTCCCTAAATCATGGGTGAAATGGTCCCATCCCATTTTCCAGGGGACATTCTCTGCTGCTGTGGAGAACGAGGGAGGACCCAAACCTCTCCCATCTGAATGTCAAGGGCTTTGTCCAGAAATAAAGCACTCGGGAGAGAATGAGAGGCTGGTCTGCCACTTGTCTACTCCAGTGTGAGTAAATGAAGCCACTCCTATTTGAAAAAAGGGAAAACTGGGTCGACCAATAGATATTTATCACTCATGTAGCAGACGAATCACAGATCCCTATGCAACTGTAACGAAGAATGCTGTAGATGGATGTATAATGACATGAAGAAAGCTCCAGGAGAAAATGTTAAATCCTAGAGCAATAGGTATCTCATTAACTCTGTATAGTATCACCATTTTTTAAAAAAAAGATTTATTTATTTGAGAGAGAGAGCATGAGCACGGGGGGAAGGAGCAGAGGAAGAAGGAGAGAGAAATCTCAAGCCGACTCTGTGCTGACCATGGAGCCCAAGCAGGGCTCGATCCCACGACCCTGAGATCACGACTGGAGCTGAAACCAAGAGTCGGATGTTCAACCGACTCAGCCACCCAGGTGTCCCTATAGTAACACCATTTATGTTAAAGCCAGAGCCACGTGTGATGGTTTCTGTAACTTCTCTGTCACACCTCCCACCAATCTACATTCCCGACCCTTGAACCTGGGCAGCCTCAGGGTCTGTCTTGAGTAAAAAGCGGCAGAAATGTTGCTGTGATTTCTGCAGCCATGTTAATGAAGGCAACATAAGCTTCTTCCTGGCTCTCCCTCTAGAGGCATATACCTTTGAAGTTCTGAGCTTCCACGGAGGAATTCTGGCTACCCTGGAGCCATGACCACATGAGGACAGAGGTGCCTGAGAAGCCTCTGCTGTTCCAGTCCCAGCTCACTGAGTCCCTTCTCAGCCCCAAGACAGACAAGCAAGACAGGAAGCCTCAGTGATTGCTGCCCCTGCCAACCTGCCTGCAATCACAGGGCCCTTAGTCAAGAAGTACCTGCCTCTCTCAGCCCAGTCAACCCCCAACCATGAGATACAGTGATGGCTACCGGTTACCTGGCTGGTGATTCCTTACCCAGAAAAAGGATTTAATCTGAAACAAAACCTATGTATATATAAATGCATAGAAAAAGTAGAACTGGTTCTAGAAAGACTTTCCCCTCAGTTTTTACCATCATCTACGGGGATGAGTGGGATTGACAGGGGAGGGGAGAAGGGGAGTTTCAATTTTACTTTTCACTTGATATGCTTCTGTATAAACTTTTTTCAACAAGGATGCATTTCTTTTGCAATAAATAATAAAAATTAATAAAGGGTGCCTGGCTGGCTCAGTGGGTGGAGCATGAGACTCATGATCTCGAGGTTGTGAGTTCAAGCCCCACACTGGGTGTAGAGATTACTCAAAAATAAGATTAAAAGGGGCGCCTGGGTGGCTCAGTTGGTTAAGCGACTGCCTTCGGCTCAGGTCATGATCCTGGAGTCCCGGGATCGAGTCCCGCATCGGGCTCCCTGCTCGGCAGGGAGTCTGCTTCTCCCTCTGACCCTCCTCCCTCTCATGCTCTCTGTCTCTCATTCTCTCTGTCTCAAATAAATAAATAAAATCTTAAAAAAAAAAAAAATTTAAATAGGGTGCCTGGGTGGCTCAGTCGTTAAGCGTCTGCCTTTGGCTCAGGTCATGATCCCGGGGTCCTGGGATCGAGTCCCGCATCAGGCTCTCTGCTCTGCGGGAAGCCTGCTTCTCCCTCTCCCACTCCCTCTGCTTGTGTTCCCTCTCTCACTGTATCTCTCTCTATCAAATAAATAAATAAAATCTGAAAAAAAAAATTAAATAATAAAATTTAAAAAAATTAAGTAAAAAAGAAATACATTTTCAACTGTGAAAAACCCCAACAATAGAAAGGAGAGAGGGACGCCTGTGTGGCTCAGTCGGTGGAGCGTCTGCCTTCAGCTCAGGTCATGGTCCCGGGGTCCTGGGATCCAGCCCCGCATCGGGCTCCCTGCTCTGCGGAGAGCCTGCTTCTTGCTCTCTCCTTGCTCCTACCCCCTACTCATGCTCTCTCTGTCAAATAAATAAAATCTTTCAAAAAAAAAAAAAAGAAAGAAAGAAAGAAAGAAGCGTTAGCACTCAAAGTAGACATTAATGGATCGGGAAGCAAATAAAGCCCTTCTCCCAAGGCAGAAGGCAGAACTGGTCCATAAAAGTAAGAGCTGGTTCTTCAAATTCAACACAGTAGACAAATTCTATCCAGTACGATCAGTATTTAGTAGCAAGTGCACAGTATGCAAATGAGAAAAGTGAGATTTTAAGAAGCTGTGAGGGAACACTCTCATGTAACTAATAGGTCTGAATGAAATAAATGATTTCTGGAAAAATACAAATGACTAAAAAATCGTCCCAAGACACAGGAAACCAACAAACTGACCAAGAGCTAAGTAAAAAATTAAAGTGGTCAAAGAACTAGGACCAAAAAAAAAAAAAAAGCATAATGCTGAAGAGATCATACCAGGAAGACACCTTCAAATAGAAAAATAATTTGTGCTCTTATCAACAGTTCCGGAAAACAAGAAAAAAACATTATCCAGCTTATTTTGTGAGATTAACACAATTCTGACACCACAAAGGGACAAAGACCTATTAAATCTAGGTGCACGCTAGAAGAATAACACACGATGGCCACTCTGGGTTTATTTTAGGAATGCAGGGGTAATATCACAACAGGAAACCTATGAATGAATTCAATTATATTTATGGGTTAAAAAATATGACATTTTGGGCGCCTGGGTGGTTCAGTTGGTTAAGCGACTGCCTTCGGCTCAGGTCATGATCCTGGAGTCCTGGGATCGAGTCCCGCATCGGGCTCCCTGCTCGGCAGGGAGTCAGTCTGCTTCTCCCTCTGACCCTCCTCCTTCTCGTGCTCTCTCTCATTCTCTCTCTCACAAATAAAAAAATAATAATAATAAAAATAAAAAAATAAAAAAAACGTAAAATAAATGAGACTGGAATAGTACTTTCTAAACATGAGGAGGAAGATTCCTGAGACATCAGCAGCAAGCATTCACACGTCATGGCGGCGTATGAGAGGCCCTGAGCTGAAGAACAGACCGGGGAAAAGTACAGAAGCCTGGAATCACTGCACTGGACACCTGCAACTCACAGGACGCCATGTGTCTGCTAGAATTAACAAAAAAAATTCTACCGTGAGCACAGACACACACACAGAAATTCTAATTTAAAACTAAAAACGAATGAAACAGCTGACTACTGTCATTTCAGAGGACTCTTCAAAGGTTCCCTCAGACTGTCTCTTAAATAATGGTAATAACGATAAATAACAGTACAGGGATGCCCGGGTGGCTCAGTCAAGCTCTGCCTTCGGCTCAGGTCATGATCTCAGGGTCCTGGGATCCAGCCCCGCGTCAGGCTCCCTGCTCAGTGGGGAGCCCTCTCCCTCTCCCCCTCCACCCCCCACTCGTGCTCACTCTCTCTCTCAAATAAATAAATAAAATCTTAAAAAAAAAAAAAGACTGTTACTGACATAGGATAAAGAGATTCAGAGACTAGGCTTCTGAGTCCAGAAATAAACCTCATTGGATTATGGATATTTCACACATAAAGGTGTGAAATAAAGGTGAAATTCCAAATTAGTAGAAAAATGTACTTGATACATGATATTGAGAAAACTGGTTTACTGTTTGTAAATGAAACCTAGACTCCCATTTCACACTATGTCAAAAGAAATGACAGGCATTATTTAAATGTAAAAAATACAGTTGACTTAAAAAATCAGGTTAATTTTTAGATGGGAAAGGACTTTCTAAGCACAATACCTTAGACGGTATAAAGAAAAAGTCCATTAAGTGTGAATGCTGGGGCGCCTGGCTGGCTCAGTCAAGAGAGCATGCAACTCTGGATCTCGGGGCTGTGAGTTCGAGCCCCACAGTTGGGGGAAGAGATTATGTAAAAATAGAATCTTTGAAAAAAAAAATAAAATAAATTTGACTGCAAAAAAACCCCTTTTTTTCCTTGCAGGGAAAACAGCTGTAAGAAACTAGAAAAAAACTGATAACCAAAATTCTGACAGTTAATATCATTAATCTATAATAAAGGAGTGGAAAAGAAATGGAAGACTCAGAAAAATGGGAGGAACTGGAACAGGGAGTCACAAAAGGAACAGGAAGGGGGAATCACGAAAACTGAACCACCAATGGCAAATAACACATATAAAAAATATACTTGACCTCCTGAGTTCTCAAAAATGTAAATTTGCCGGGGCACCTGGCTGGCTCAGATGGTAGAGCATGTGACTCTTGATCTCAGGGTTGTGAGTTCAAGCCCCACGTTGGGCATGGAGCCTACTTTAAAAAATAAATAGGGGTGCCTGGGTGGCTCAGTTAGTTAAGTGACTTTTTTTTTTACATTAAATTTTTATTTATTTATTTATTTAAAGATTTTAATTCTTCATTTGAGACACAAGAGATACAGAGAGAGAGAGAGCATGATCAGGGAGAGCGGCAGAGGCAGAGGGAGAAGAAGACTCCCCGCTGAGCAGGGAGCCTGATGCAGGGCTGGATCCCAGGGCCCTGAGATCATGACCTGAGCCGAAGGCAGATGCTTAACCATCTGAGCCACCCGGGTGCCCTAAAAAAAATTTTTTTTTAAAGATTTTATTTATTTCTCAGAGAGAGAGCAAGAGAGAGAGACAGTGAGAGAGGGAACACGAGCAGGGGGCGTGGGAGAGGGAGAAGCAGACTCCCCACTGAGCGGAGAGACCAACTCAGGGCTCGATCCCAGGACCCTGAGATCATGACCGAAGGGAGACGCTTAACCGACTGAGCTACCCAGGCACCCTTTGACTGACTCTTGATTTTGGCTCAAGTCTTGCCTGGGGGCGGGGGTCCGCGCTCAGCGGGGAACCTACTTGAGATCCTCTCCCACTCCGGCACGTGCATGCTCTAAGATAAATCTTTAAAAAAAAAAAAAAAAAACTAAGCATGCTTTAAAAAAAAATGTAAATTTGAGAAGAGCTGTTTTGGTCTATGAGATTGAAAAAGATCAAGAATGCTCATTATGACGTCATAATACTAATGTAGAATGTTTACTTTAACACAGAAATCCCAAAATGTATTCTAAGGAAATCAATGGACAACAGTAGGAAGAGGTATGAGGATGTTTATAGTACTGTGGTAATACAGAATCAACCTTAGTTAATAAGGTACTGGTTAAATAAATTACAGTATGCTCATAAAATGAATACAGGCATACATCGTTTTATTGCCCTTTGCTTTACTGCACTTCCCAGACTGCATTTTTACAAGCTGAAGGTCTGTGGCAGCTCTGTGTTGGACAGGTCTATCAGCACCGTTTTCCCCACAGCATTTGCTCCCCCCATGTCTCTGTGTCACATTTTGGTAATTACATATTTCAAACTTTTCCTATTTCTACCTTTGTTATGATGATCTGTGATCAGTGATTATGACTCACTGAAAGCTCAGATGATGGTTAGAATTTTTTTGCAAGAAAGAATTTTAAAATTAAGGTATGGGGGCGCCTGGGTGGCTCAGTTGGTTAAGCGTCTGCTTTCAGCTCAGGTCATGATCCTAGGTCCTGGGATTGAGCCCTACATCGGGCTCCCTACTCAGCAGGGAGTCTGCTTCTCCCTCTCCCTCTGACCTTCTCCCCGTACTTGTGATCCCTCTCTCTCTCAAATAAATAAAATCTTAAAAAAAATACTTTATATTGACTTTTTATTTAATTTACTTAGCTTAATTTTTATTTTTATTATTTACTTACACATTGATTTTTTTTTTTAAAGATGTTGTGATAGGCCACAATATAGTGTAAACATAACTTTCATATGCACCGGGAAACCAAAGAAAGTCATGACTCGCTCTACTGAGATATTCACTTAATTGCAGTGGTCTGGAACCAAATCCGCAGTCTCTCTGAGGTAACGCTTCTCCTGTGCAGCCGTTTAAATGGCTCGTATCTCCACTGACATTGAGAGCCACGTGGGACATAGTGTCAAAAAAACATTACAAAACGGTGTGTGCCTGGAATAATCATATTTTGGTTTAACAAAAGAAAGTCCAAATACCCCTAAAATATAAAAACACACACACACCCTTATTCATGTGTTGAAAGGATAAATATCAAAATGTAACATTAAATTAATTAGCTGTCTGAGTAACGGGATTCAGTGTGAGGTTTTGGTTCTTTTCAAAAATACTTCTT
>NW_023270624.1:1101832-1211920 GCF_011800145.1 Mirounga leonina
TAACGGGATTCAGTGTGAGGTTTTGGTTCTTTTCAAAAATACTTCTTTTTATTTTTTGAAACATTTTCAACATGCAAAAACAACAAAACTATCGGGGGGAAAAAAGGGAGGAGAGATTATAACCAAAAGAAAAAAGAAAAGAAAAACCGCTGGCTTGGGTACGAAGGGACTAGGGGAAGCTTTTAGATTCCTCATACCCAACTTGGGGCGGGAAGCCGGCCAGGCAGTCGCTCAGCCAGAGCCACACGTGCGCTGAAGGAGCTGGAGGTGGGGAGGGGTGGGGCTGTCTCTCCCCCTCACTCACTTACCGTCCCCACCACCAGGAGTTTAGGCCTCAGCCCTGGTCAGCTGCTCCTGGGCAGGAAGAAAGGAGGACGGTCCTGCCCCTTAGGGTGCTCTGCTCCTTGCTGCCCGCTTTCATTTCATGCCCCCTGCATCACCTCCCTTCCCCAATCTCTCCCAACTCTTATCTCCAGTCCCCACCCAACCTTTGGGACTTGTCCGCTCCATGTTTTTGTGGTCTCTAGTCTTGGCCGCGTCTAACTCATCACTTGGATGGTTGCTAGATTGATCTTTCTCAAACCCGGGCCTGATTATGCCAGCACACTGCTTAAAAGCCTCCAATGGCTTCTCGAAGCTCCCAGGACACAAGCATGGCCGTTAGCATGGTACAGATGGCCTGCAAACCGAGCCCAGCCTCCACCTTCGTGTGCCTCCGTGCCCTGGCCCGGACTTCCCTTCCCCAGCACAGCCCTGGAGCAGACACCTTCTGCGCTTTGCCCATAAGAAGGCCCGGCACATGTCCACAGCCCTGTGCAAAATCCCCAGCCCAAAGAAGACGTTCCCCCTCAAGCCAAGATTCCCATCCTACCTGAGAATCCAAGTCTTCTCCTTTTAAGCAGAGATTGGCATCAAGAACATTGAGTCCCACCAGCAGACCGACAATCACCATCCCTTCTTCCTCCATCATTAATGCTTCGGGCTCATAGAATTCACTGGAAGAGATTGACACAGCAGGTGGCCGGCCGCTCAGGAAGGGATGTTCACCACCTTCTCCCCGACGTGCCCTGCCCTTTCACGTCTCAGCAGATGGGCCAGGCTGCCAGCTTCCCCAGATGCCCAGAAACCCCCTGGTGCCAGTTTCCTTCTGCCTTTCATTTCCCGCCCCTTCAAGTGCTGCTGTCTCTTCTCTTCCCGTGATTGAGGACAGGCTCCTCCTGCCTCCAATCTGAGGCTGACTCCTCTGTCTGGACCCTGGACCCCAGTCCTTCTCTTGGTTCCTGTGTTCCCGACCATCAGTCTGTCCTTCCTGTCCCCACTGGCGCCTTCTTCCGCAATGCTATGCGCTATTTCTACACTCACGCCAACAGGAAGCGGGACCCCATAGCCCCCCACATCCAAGAATAAACCCCCCCTTCCACACTGGCTGCTTTCACTTCCTCACCTCCCAGTCACCTCAGCCATTCACAGGGGGCTCCATCCCGTCTACTACAGCTCCTGGTCACCAATGATGTGCTCGTTTACCAACTGCGTGTATGTGTGAATGTGCATGAGACCTCAGTGTCTTAAGAATTAGGTCATGAGGTCTTGGGGATGAAAGGTACAGCACAGGGAACATAGTCAGTGGTACTGTTGTCACTTTGTATGGTGACAGATGGTAGCTACACTTGTGAACACAACAGAATACTGTAGACTTGTGGAATCACTCTGTTGCATGCCTGAAACTAATGTAACATTATGTATCAACTACATTTCAATTAAAAAAAGAATTAGCTCATTAGAACAAAATTTGCACCTCAAAGTTACTCAGTGTGATTGTACTCAAAACACGAAGTACGTGAAGTATTTGAAGAAGTATTTGAAATCCCTATTTATCATACAAAGATACGCTCAATAATAAGCCATGACTTAAAAACAATGAAAAATTCTGAGTGGCAGGCCATACTATAAGATATTTTTAACTCAATCAGACAAATTAACTCTAGAGAGATTCTTCCCTTATAAAGTCCCATGTTCTAGAGAAAATTCCTTTTGTGAGGATTATTTTTGCTTATATGTAAGTATCAAAAATGAACGAGTCATAAATTTCAGGGACAGCTAGTTAGTCATTACTGATGCTAAGAAATATAAAATTTTACAGGATGGATATGGAATCCTAAAATAGGCAATATAGGTATGTTCTCTTATAAAAGGCAAGTTTTTATACTTTAAAATTGTCCACTGCATCTAGTTTTAGAGTCATTTTTTCCTGTTATCAAGAAATCTAATAAGTACTATTTTGTTGAAGCTTAATCGAGTAGGTTGTCAGTTAATCTTAGGTATTTTTGAAGAATTATCTTTGAAAGGACTTTTCAAAATGAACAGCAATATGAATCTTCATTCATAATGACTTTCAGATACCTGTGCTCGAAAAATGAAATACTCTTTAAAGCTGTGTACTTCGCACACTCTTGTTTTAATTCCAAACCATCTCCAGAACGATGTTCGAAGTATTTTAGGAGCAAAAGACAGCAAAGATAGGAGGTAAAATACCTTAAGAGATGTTTATTGTCTATGAGCACTTTCAGATAATCTGCCAGTTTCTTTTGCATGAGTGCAAGATACAGCCAGGCTCTGCCTCTTCCCACAGCCGTCCTGGAATTCAGACAACCAAACTGTTAAGGCATAACACCAAAAACCCCCAAGCCCCCAATTTAGCTAAAGAGATACACATCTTCCTGCACGTACGTGCATGCGAACACGGGGAACACCGTAAGAACAGCAGCTATGGAGCTTGGGTGGGAAGGCCCAGAAAACCACTCTCTGCAAACCTTTGGGTACTGTTTGAATTCTGTATCGCGGACATGTATTTTTGGTTTGTTTTGACAAGAGAAAAAAACTCTTAGGGATGCCTGGGTGGCTTAGTCAGTGAAAGCATCTGCCTTCGCTCAGGTCATAATCCCAGGGTCCTGGGATCAAGTCCCGCATCGGGCTCCTTGCTCTGCTTCTCTCTCCCTCTGTGTGTGCTCTCTCTCTCTCTAGCTCTCCCTCTCTCTCAAATAAAATCTTTTAAAACAAACAAACAAACAAACAAACCTCCTAAGCCACAAAAAAATCTGATTTCTGGAACAAATACAATTAGATAAAACTTTGCATATATTCATAAAATTTCACAGGGGCCAGGAAATATCAGGTTAGGTTGGTATAGTGGATAAACATTTCTTCAAAAGATTAATGTACCTCATGAATAGATCTATTATATATCTAATATATCTATGTATCTCTGTTTCTATTAATATATCCAACACGTTTTGAGGCATTAGCTCAAAGGTGCAATTTTAACTGTCGCAAAACACACAGAACATAAAATTTACCTTTTTACATGTACACTTCGTTAGCGTTTAGTACATTCGTGCTGTTGTGGAACCAATCTCAAAGAGGCAATTTTGAAAAGACCTGCTCTAAACATCAGAAGAAAACAGAAAGCCTCCCAACTGTAGACGTAACGCTGCTTGAGGAGAAAGATTCTGTTCTAGGCAGAGTGACGGCATTTGTGATCTCTAAGAAAGTAGTCGAGCCGCTCCTGTCATCAGTACCTACACCAAAGGGAGCTGTGGGGGCTGAGCGCTTCCAGGAGCCAGGCCCGCAGGGGTTAATCCAACCCATCAGTACAAAAGGCTTTGAAACCCCCCCTCCCCTAAATAAATGAGGTTAAACCAGAGCACAAAGGAAAGGAAATAAAGTAGAAAAAAAAAAGATACTGAATACTGGCATGATGTGGCAAAGGGACACAGACATGTGTGGCCTGTCAGGCACATAAACCCGCACTACACTTCCAGCCAGTGATTTGATCGGGTTATCAAAGCTCTAGGTCTAATAATATGTGGTAAGGAAATAATTTAGGATGCACATAAAAACGTATGTGTGGGGATGGTCTGCCACACTCTTCGGATAATGAAAAACTGAAGACAAGCACAAAGTCCAAAGGGGAGTTTTTTTTCTGAATACTCTGTGGCCATTGCAAAAATGATGTTGTGGGGACACTTGGGTGGCTCAGTCGGTTAAGTGTCTGCCTTCAGCTCAGGTCATGATCTCAGGGTCCTGGGATCGAGTCCTGCATTGGGCTCCCTGCTCAGCGGGGAGTCTGCTTCTCCCGCTCCCTCTGCCTTCCCCCCTCCCCCGCAACTGGTGCTCTCTCTCAAATAAATAAAAATCTTAAAACAACAACAAACAAGCGAACAAATAAAACCACCAGCACCTTGAAAACAATGAAAAATTTTGGGTGACAGGGTCATACTGCAAAAGGTATTTTCATTTCAATTAGAGAAACTAAACTCGAGACTCCTCAGGATACAAAATGCATCCTGCAAAAGTTTCAAACTACCCTTCCACCCCCCAGAACAGTAGTCATAAACTTCTAAAATAATGTCAAAATTTTAGAACTTTTATAACAATTTAATGAAATAGTAAAAAAAAAAAAAAAGTCCTCTCCCACACGGCCCCCGGTGAGGCTACTCCTGGAGGCATCAAGAGAAGGGAACTATTGTGTCTTTCCTTTTCAGGAGACGGGAGGATTTCGACAGGCCAAGCCTGTCACTTGTTCACAGCCACAGAGTAGGAAGAGAAGGAGGTGGTGGGTTTAGCGGACAGTGAGCTCTTTGTTAGCACAAGACTTCAAAACTGCCTCCCGTGCATAACTGGAAACAGAGGTCTGAGTGTTGGAGGAGGGACAGCCCCGGTCTGCTCCAATCTAACGCACTGGGCCTCCGTCTCGCGGCTTCCCTCATGAGGGAGTGAGCTGGTTGGAAGGGATGGGCAGCAGGACCACAAAAGGAACTGCTGAAACAAAGCAGACGTGGGAAGCTCCTGAGAGCTCACCAAATACGTATTTGAAAGTTGTCACGATGCAAAAGGCTTTCACCTTCTGTGGACAGGCCCAAGGGCTGAACTAGCGACAGGGACCGAGGCTTCAATTTCATCTTGAGAAGACCGCACAGGGCTCCATAGCAATGGACGTGGTGGGACTTAGACGGTTCTAGAATCCCTTAGGTCTGTGTTCCCTTCCTGGCTGCACTACTCACTTGGTGAGGGCCCTCGGGCAGGTTACTTAGCTGCTCTGTCTCGGTTTCTTACTTATCATGCGGGGATCCCAACAGCTTTCCTGGAGGCTTTATTGTGGGGAATTAAATGAGATCCTGAAATGTCCTTAGCACAATGCCTGGCACACAGCAGGCCCTTGGTAAATGCTGGCGATTATTATCTGAAAATGGAACAGGCTGGCTCCCCAGGAGAAGTGTGTGAGGCTGGACAGTGGTGTCCCCCTGTGAGAGAGGCAGGGTGCTTTTTTGCATGGGCCCAAGGCTCTCTAGGTCCCCTTCTAAATGCAGATTTCATGATGACGCCTTGTTTGTATTCTTTTTTAAAAATATTTTTATTGTTATGTTAATCACCATATATTACATCATTAGTTTTTGATGCCTTGTTTGTATTCTGTCCAGTTTTTTTATTTTGAGCCAATGCACGGGGATCCCAAGGGGCCAACCCAGACATGGTACATGATATGTCTCACCTTTTCACAAATGTCCCATGTCCTAGAATCTAAAATCTGGCCTGAGCTGTATTATTCTGAAAACTGCCCAGATGCATCCAAAGCACGGATTCCAGGAGCATAACGATGACCCCTTTTACTCTTGTAACTGCTCCTCAGGTAACAACATCTTTTCTCTCTCTCTCTTTTTAAAGTAATCTCTATGCCCAACATGGGGCCGGAACTCACGACCTGAGATCAAGAGTCAAGTGCTCTACCGACTGAGCCAGCCAGGTCCCCACAACACCTTTTCAAACTACATGACCTCATGTGACCTATAGGAATCGCTATCCCCATCTTAAAGATAAGGAAACTGAGGCTCAGGGAGGGGCAAATCTTGCTCAAGATTTTGAGGATAATGAGCAGCAGAGCTGAGACTAAAGTTCAAGTGGAGTGTGGCTCATGTTACAATTTGTTCTAAATTAGAGAAAGTTTATCAGCAAGGAATTGAGAAATGGGTAAATACGAGGGAGTTTTTTTTCAAACATTAAATCAGTGTTAGCTACTTCTCACTCACTTTAATTCTGGCAGATTTCTGACACTAGTGGCTATATCTGATGCTTCTGGACAAAGTTTCTCCACCAGCTCCAAAGGACCAAAGAAAGATTTATTTTGGCCAATAAAACTCTTCTTAACTAAAAGGGAAAACAAAAGTGTTATTCATAAGAACAGGTTGCAAAATGTCCTCAGGCGCCCACAGTCTCTCTCCCAAAAGCCAAATGGACAATGCACAGCTCTACTGCTTAGTCCTGAATTAGTCTTGGGGACTCAGAGATGGCAGGTAACAAATGAGCTCTCCCTTCCTCTGGTGACAGGGTTTCTGTGCTACCCCGACTATGCTCTTACTCCAACTATTTATTGCCCATGAAATAAAACGTGTGTGTGTGTGTATGTGTGTGTGTTTGTGTATATATGTACGTACTTATATATACATGCTTGTAAAAAGCCTTCCCCTTTCTCCCTCCTACCTGATGCCAACATCAATGTCAGATTTCAAATCATCACCACCATCCCTCATCTGATTGCTGCCAATAACATTCTAATGGGTCTCCTTGCTCCTAATATGGCTACCTCCTCACCCACCCCCTGCCCCCACAACCTCTTCACACACATGGAAGTTCTTTTAAAAATGTTAAGTCAGGTCATGTTTTCCCCTTTGCTTAAAATCCTCCAGATACACCTACAATACAAACAGATGACCTGTAAAGGCCTGCCTGATCCAGCCTTCCCCTGCCCCCCCAATCCATTTCCCTGACTTCATCTCCTCCCACTCTACCTCTGAGCCCACTGGCATCTTCCTCAAACCAAGCCTGGTCTCACCCAGGACTTCTGCCCACCTGCTTCTTCCCCCACGAAGGAATGCTCTTGCCTCAAATCTCGGCACAGCTAACTTTTTCTCCTTTAGGTCTCAGCTCACAGTTCACCTCTCCAGCAAGACCTCCCCTCTCATCTAGCTGAAACCCTTAATGCTTCCTTGAATTTGGAGCATTTGTAATTAAGTTGGTTTCTGCATTTATTGTCTGTCTGGTCCCTAGAACTGTGCTGTCCGCTAGTCACTGGTTACATGTGCTCCTAAGCACCTGAAGTGCAGCCGGTGCCACTGAGATGTCGTATAAAACACATAGTGTGGGTTTTTAAGCCTTAGTAGAATGAAGAATGTAAAATACCTCATCAATAAGGCTTTTAAATACTGATTATGTGTAAAAACCATAATATTTAGGATATACTGGGGTCAATAAAATGTGTTCTTAAAATTAATTTCACCTGTTTCTTTTTACTTTTTTTCTTTAACGTGGCTACCAAAACACTAAAAATTGCACAAGTAGCTTGCCTGGCATTTCCCCTGGACAGTGCTGCTCTCGATGTGGGGCTGGCGTGCAGGGACCGTGTCTGTTTTGTACCCTGCTGTTATCCCAGCACCCAGAACAATGCTCAGCACTGATGAATACACGCTGGGCAGACAGCTGGCCCAAATTCCCGCCCCCGAACGCCCCCTCCAGCTCACCTTTCAGCCCGTGTTTGAGGCAGTGCTCCATCACTACAAAGAACTGCTGCAAGGGGGCATGGTCCGCATCCAGGCTGCGGCCCAGGCTCAGGGCAGACTGGAGCAAGACTTTGACGCTGAGTTTCATCATGTGCATCAAGTTGGCACGCTCCTCCATCATCTGGCACCTGGAAGCTGTTGGGGCAGAAACAGGGACAGCCTCGTTAGTGGACTGAGGGTGGTCGGGGTGAGGAGGTTGGAAGATCGGCCTGGCGGGGGGTTCCGAGCGCGGACGTGCGCCTGGACGGATAACTGGGCTTCGTAGTCAACCGGCCTCTGATCCCTGGAGGTCACGGCTGCACCTGGGCAGCCTGAACCGCGGGTCAGTCTCAGGAGACCTCTCCCAGGCGGCTCCGCGCGTTGCTAAGGCGACGGCTCTACTAAGACTCGCCGCGATTGGCCTTTCCCACAGCCAGTAATTCCATTTTCGACCAATGGAAGGGGGAAAACTCCAGGAAGCCCCGCCCCAAGCTGGAAGGCGAGCTGGGGGGAAGTGTTCCGCCCCTAGACATTCTGATTGGACGGGCCCAGCCGGAGGCCACGCCCACGAAGCTCAAGGGCGCCATTTTGCATTCTCCGCCAGGGTAGGCCGGCCCTCGGCCTCCCCAGATGGCCCTCTGAGCCTGTTCTTTTGTCCGACGGTGTCAATCCAAGAGCCTTTAGAAAAGTCTCTGCTCCTGAGTTCCAGACTCAAATTCTCGTTGCCCATCTTCAGTCCACAGTTAGTGGGCAGTACGAGTCTTACACTTTTTTTGTATGGAAAACCGCTAGAATCAGAAAAAGCTCCGTTTCCATTTGCAACTCCCATTAATGCTGTCGCTTTGTTTTAAGAGTAAAAAAAGTTCGTGGGCCGTCAGTATCAGATACCCATGACAAATGTTTACCAAGTGTCCCCCTCACACCCAGGAAGCTGGCAGCCTAGAAATTAAAAACGCAGACTCCACGCGATTAACCGAGTTCTGGCGGGAAAATAAGCCCGCGCGCGCCCCTCCGAGCCCCCGCCAACGCTTAGTCTGAAACGTTTGCCGACCGGACCGTGGTGGTGGTGGTGGTGGGGGGGTCGTATGGTTTCAGCGGGCAGCTGTCTGGTCACTACGGAGGTCAAGTAGCTTTTCACGTTTATCGTCTCCCAGGATTCTGTGAATAGCGTGTGAAATCAACTTCCTTGCCGAATTGTCTATTGGTCGGTATATTCTGTATAAACTAATACTGATATTAATCCTTTGTTGATAGCTGTTTGATTTCATGGTCACTAATTAATATGAACATAAAGATAGTTAAAAGAGCGCACACATGGATGCTAAATGGAAAAGAAATGAATTATGGCTGAATTTATAATAAAGGTATTAAGTAAATACTACTGAGACTTAAGACAGCCTGGGACTAAAAATTCTAAAGTCTCAGACACCCACGAAGACAGCTGCTGGCAAAGAAAAATCGGCCTAAACATCTGACCAGTGAAAAATGGGTTGATTAAATGGGTGGGGGTGGTATAATTATTTTTAAATTTCGAGAGAATCCTATGTATTACATTTATAGTTCGACAGCGTTAATGAGCTGGATGATTGGCAAAGAAAATAAAAGTTGTAGAGCCTCATCAAGAGGAGGGAGAAACCCCGAGCAGACCAATGAACACAGAAGCAATCTGGAAAGACTGCAGAAGACCCCGGCCCAGGTCTGTGAACCCCGCTCTTCTCGGGGCAGCGCAGAGCCAGGATTCTGGCGCGGCGCCAGGCGAGCCCAGGCGTTTGCAGATCCGCTTCCAGCCCTCGAGCTGCACAGCTCTAGGGGACAGCCCCATGTGAAGGGGCTTCCACCACCTCCATTTTCACCGCAGTCTGGACTTTCCTAATTGATTAAGTTCTTTCCGGCTTATGCGGGCGAGGCATCCCCCGATGGGAACCCAAACTTACAGTAAGGACTGCCCTGAACCAGCAAGACTCCGTGTGATGCGGCCTTTGCTGCCCACCCGCCTGTACCCCCAACTGTCCCACGTCTTCCTTCCACAAATCGAGGGTATTCTCAGCACTTGTAGACCGCCTCTGAGATGCTACTCCCGTCTCCCCAGTACTGGCCTCACTGCAATAAATTCCCTTCTTGGTTCACACCATTCGTCTCTCTGCCATTGGATCCTATCAGCGGCCAGGGGCTGAACCTGCTCTGCTTGGGAGCCCGGGAGCCAGGTGCTCTTGCCCTCCTGCGGCCCGGTCATAGATTCACTCCCTATCCCACATGTTCCTCTGGATGCACCTGATGAGGGAGCAGAAGGCAAGCTGAGGACAAAGCACAAGCTCACACCCTGCAGCCCCCCCCCCCCCCCCATGAGCTATGTGTGACATTCCTCAGGCATTCCTGGCTGCCCTAAAACTAAGGAAAGGGAAAAACAAATGGTTAACTGACAAAGATCACAGTCCTGTAGGACAGGAGTCTCCATCAGTTTACGAATGTCCTAGAGATTTACAAGGCAAAAGCATCCTGTTATCAATAGCCTAACTTCCAGAGACCCACAGACTCAATTTCCTGGAGCCCTAACATCACCAGCCCCTCCACAGTGCTATGGGAAACAAAGGCAAAACGGAATGTAAATAAAATTAAATTTCCTTCTATCCTGGAGCCCCACTGACAAATACTTGAGGCAGGCAGAGCGTAACACTCCTCCAGGAAACTCCCAACTGTCTTAACGCTAATGTTGTCCCAGAGGGAAAAGCAACCTTAGTTTGACAATAGCAAGGCCTGCAGTATCCGGAGTCTTCTTTAGTGTATGGAAGTCCTTTTGGACACCTCCCTTTGTCCTTACCTCCCCCAACTCCCACGTATATAATCAGCCATTCCTCACAGCCCCAGTGCAGCAGCTCTTTCTGCCCACTGGTCCTATCCCTTTAAACATCACCTTTTTGCACCAAAGACGTCTCAAGAATTCTTTCCTGGCTGTTGGCTCCGGAGCTCACCAACAACGCTACTCAAAACTACATTACACCGACCTGGGGTCCAGAGAGTCCCACACACCAAGTGGAGGTGGAGCCTCCTTTGATGATTCAAGTCACCCAAAACATGAAGAGCTTCCAACCTGTCATTGCTTTATTGTACTTAGTTAAGGAAACCTGGTCTTGGGGGAGGGGGACGGTCTCTAATTCTCTGCCGGCTAGCCTGAATTCAGAAAATTAAACATTTTTTTCTCCCACAAATATATGTAATTATTCTCAGCCTGTCTCAATACTCCTTCCTAGGATGTACCATTAATTTGAGGAACATGTTCCATACATTAGATGGGCCAACACTATAGCTCCATGTTTTTGAAGAAAATGGATTTGAAGTACACATAAACTAAGTCTTTTTGTGTTGGTAAATAATGCTGTGTTGACAAAGGTATAATGAAATAAGCAACATTCAGGTGTCCCCAACTGTTCTGAGTGTTCTGGGTTAAGGTAACTATTGAAAGAACTACAGGCATAATTTTCATTTAATAAGTCTGGGTAAAGGCTTTTTTGGGGGAACCTTCCGAGGCTGAGAAATTTAATATGATTGGGTTGCATCCTTTTGCAAGTCAGGTGATTTTCATTTTTATTAAACAAAAACAGAGGAACAAAAAATAAAATTTTGACAAAAGATCAATGTGACTTGGGGCACATAACTTGGAAGGAATTCAAAAGTTTGACATTACTATAACAAAACTGTCCATTTCTATTTCCTGTTTATATGAACCAGGCTTCTCAGGGCTCGCATCTATTAAAAAACCAAAAAATGGGAATAAAATTGATGCTGAGTCCCATCATATATTTTATGAGTAAACCATGTATTTTCATTTATGGATACATGCTAATGAAAAACCAAACGAGCCTATTAAGAGAAACAATAACAAGAAAAGTTTATAGTAATTATGTATAAAAATTATACCCTTTTGTCAACTTAGCATTTCTTATTATTTTAATGGTAATTCATTCCACAAGAAAAATATTTTATACACTTAGAGCTTTAGTCACAAAAAAAGTTTATTGAATTTTAATTTACTTTTTTTCCCTGAGATGTATGACAGGATGATAAATAAAATTTTTTAAAATAATAAATAATTTTGGGGGCACCTGGGTGGCTCAGATGGTTAAGCGTCTGCCTTCGGCTCAGGTCATGATCCCAGGGTCCTGGGATCGAACCCCACGTCAGGCTCCCTGCGGGAGCCTGCTTCTCCTTCTCCCACTGCCTGCTGCTCCCCCTGCTTGTACTCTAATAAAATTTCTTTAAAAAAAATAATTTTTTTTCTTTTTTTTTAAGATTTTATTTATTTATTTGAGAGAGAGAGACTGAGAGAGAGAGCACATGAGAGGGGGAGGGTCAGGAGGGTCAGAGGGAGAAGCAGACTCCCCGCCGAGCAGGGAGCCCGATGCGGGACTCGATCCAGGGACTCCAGGATCATGACCTGAGCCGAAGGCAGTCGCTTAACCAACTGAGCCACCCAGGCGCCCCCCAAAAATAATTTTTTTAAAATAATAAAAAAATTTAAAACATATGGAAGTGGAATAGAAATTCAGGTTCAAGGAGTAAAAGGGAAAACGTACAGTTTTCAGGGGCGCCTGGTTGGCTCAGTTGGTAGAGCATGCGACTCTTGATCTTGGGGTTGGTTCGAGCCGCACATTGGGTGTAGAGATTACTCAAAAAGAAATATCTTTAAAAAAATGGTAAAGTCTTCAAATAACTTATTTAAGATGGATGGTAGTGCTTATCAAATCATTTAGGTATTTACACGCCACTTAAAGAATGATGTAACACTTTTATTTTAAAAAGCTAATATTTGGGGCACCTGGGTGGTTCAGTCAGTTGAGCGTCTGCCTTCGCCTCGGGTCCTGATCCCAGGGTCCTGGGATCGAGCCCCGCACGGGGCTCCCTGCTCGGCGGGGAGCCTGCTTCTCTCTCCCACTCCCCCTGCTTGTGTTCCCTCTCTCGCTGTCTCTCTCTGTCAAATAAATAAAATCTTTAAAAAAAAAAAAAAAGCTAATATTTACAGTACGCCAGAAAACATGTCAACCTTAAAAGCTGAAGATTTTTTTAGGGGGTCATGTGAGCAAAACAACATGAAGACTAGTGTTTTAGGTGATCAGAAGTGGGTGGCAGTGGCTTCTGTTGATGTAGGAAAGATGTTGGGGTTCAGAGCCGACAGCCAAGAAAGAATTCCGGATCCGTTTTTGGTGCAAAAGGAGGTTTTATTAAAGCACGGAACAGGACCCATGGGCACTGATGTCGTGAGGAGTGGCCCATTATATACTTTCAAGTTGGGAGGGGGTCAGGGATAGTGTAAGTCTCTAAGGAATTTGGAGGCAAGGTTTCCAGGACCCTGAGGGGGCTAGCTATTGTTGGGAAAAGGCCATTTATTATCATCTAATAAAACCTTAGTAATGAGACCCTTCAGATGTATATCGGTGGGCCATATGCTTGGGGGATGATTGCCAACATGTATCTTGAGGGGGGAGGTTTAGAGATAAAGGAAGTTTCCAAATGAAGTTTTATATGTTAAAGTAGATATACAGGACCTGGGGGTTGGGTTAAGATTGCCTTTTGCCCTTAGCAAAGTATCAGCATGGAGACAGCAGAGTTCCTAGAAGAATGTCACTCGGCCTGTTTCAAGGACTTGCCAATGGGCTGCAGGTAGTATGGATATTTAGTTTTTCTTTGGCCTTTGTTTCCCACATCACTATCACCGTTCCTGGGTACATGGCTGTGTTCCGCAGCCATCCCACCCTTCCCTCTGCTCCATGACTCACCTGTTCCCATTCGTGCTCAATTTAGAGCTCTGGAAAATGTGAAGTGGATTTTTAAGCCATTCCATCTCTCAGGTTTACTGGCTTTGTGACTTTGGCCAAGCTATTCACATCTCTAAGCTTCATTAATAAGAGTTCAGCACAGGGCGCCTGGGTGGCTTGTTAAGCATCTGCCTTTGGCTTAGGTCATGATCCCAGGTTCCTGTGATAGAGTCCCACATCGGGCTCCTTGCTCAGCAGGGAGTCTGCTTCTCCCTCTCCTACCCACCTGTGCTCTCTCATCTCTCTCAAATAAATAAAATCTTAAAAAAAAAATAATAGTTCAGCACATCAGCAAAACACACAGGATGTCTCCAAGTTCTATACTTCCTGAATTGCCAAATAAATGGTCTGTTCAGGGATCTCCATCTTGACTGTTGCGCAGGGGCCAGGCTGGGACAGAAATGAGTGCTGCTATGGGAGGATGAGCTGGAGGGAACCTGGGGCCCCATGGATATCCAGGGAGCAACCCCGCTGAGCACCACCCTCTGGTGGGAAGAATGCTCGTCAACAAGGTCGGGCACCGAGTTTTCAGAAGCTGGACATCTGGATTTTTATGTAAAGCCTGCTCACTGGCTAAAAAAAAAAATTTGCTTTATTTTTTTATTTTTAAAAAATATTTTATTTATTTGTCAGAGAGAGAGAGCACAAGTAGGGAGAGCGGCAGGCAGAGGGAGAAGCAGGCTCCATGTGGGACTTGATCCCAGGACCCTGGGATCATGACCTGAGCCAAAAGCAGACGCTTCACTGACTGAGCCACCCAGGTGTCCCAGAATTTTTTTGTTTTAATGCTTTTATATTATGCAGCATATAAAATGCAACTACCAGACATAAAGAGCTCACAGCTTGTTGTCACCTTTGGTATAGAGAGTGAGTACGCAGGATGGCGAGTGGGCCGTATGGGTTTTTTTTTGTTGCTGGGTTCTCAATTATAGAGGAGTAAGTAGATTCTTGATATATTTGAGTTTTAGTTTTGAGTAGCCCTTTGGTGTCTTGAAGGATCTTATAATACAGTACAGTGTTCCCCTCTATTGACAAGGAGGAAAACTTTTAACACTTTCCCAACTGTCAGGAATTTTCACTTAGCATCTCAAGGGCTAACTTGTGTTCAGCAACGTAACTGGGAAAATGTTACTGTGATCCATTGTGAAAGGAGCTGCACCAGCTCCTTTCTGCCTGCCGCTCCCCTTGCTTGTGCTCCCTCTCTCCCTCTCTCTGGCAGAGAGAGACAGCGAGAGAGGGAACACAAGCAGGGGGAGTGGGAGAGGGAGAAGCAGGCTCCCCGCAGAGCAGGGAGCCTGACACGGGGCTCGATCCCAGGACCCCGGGATCATGACCTGAGCGGAAGGCAGATGCCCAACGACTGAGCCACCCAGGCGCCCCAAATAAATAAAATCTTGAAAGAAAGAAAGAAAGAAAGAAAGAAAGAAAGAAAGAAAGAAAGAAAGAAAGAAAAAAGAGAGAAAGAGAAAGAAAGAAAGAATGCCCTCTTTAGTGAGCACCCGTGTGCAAGCCATTGTGCTGAGCACGTTAACTCTTCGGAACACACATGCTTGGTCACCCATCCTTTGGGAGAAGACGTTAACAAGCAAGATGTACAGCCTGCTGTGTGTCCTGTGGTTTGTGTGAAAACTGCGTGGGGAGATGAAAGTATGTATGATGGCTCTCTGAAAGATGATAGGATTGGGGGCAGTTTCTGCCCAGGAGGACATACTCTACACTGAATGATCTTTTGTACGGTTTGATTTCTTCTCTTTTTTACCACCTGCCTTTATTACTTAAAACGACAACAACAAAACAAGACAGTTAACTATAGAGTACAGGATCACTGTGGCACGCTGTGCTAACAGGGCCCCTGTGGGACAGCATTTTAGAACAAGTATTCAGGGGTGTGGGGGGCTCAGGGGGTTAAGCATCTGCCTTCGGCTCAGGTCATGGTCCCAGGGTCCTGGCTCAGGCCTGAGTCGGGCTCTCTGCTCAGCAGGGAGCCTGCTTCTCCCTCTGCCTCCCACTCCCACTGCTTGTGTTCTCTCTGTCGAATGAATAAATCTTAAAAAACAAAAAAATAACAAAGACAATAAGGATTTAAAGTGTGGGGCCCCTCTGAGTACCCGGGTGGCCACAGGGATCACAGCCTGCACTGATGCACACCAGGAAGCCAGGCCTGCTATCACCTGGGGTTATTTTGAGGGTTAAATGAATTGCCGTCGGTACGGATCTAACACTAATACCTGGCACCTAGTAAGTAAGCAAATACTTACGATTACTGATCCTGTGCTCAGTGCTACTTTGGGCACTGGCACATGGCATTTATCGGCGAACGGCTAACATTTATTATTTGCTTGCTACATGATCCCAGAGGCCTCCAGAACCCCTCATGTGCCTTGACTTTGGGGACTCACCGCCAATGGCTGGTTCGCAATCAAACACCCCAGGTATGTGCAAAGGCTGTGAACAGGCCTCCTCAGTACCGTCTAGTCCCACTTGCCACTGCCAGGATCTCAAAACAAGTCTGCTGGTAAACTTTTCTCGCCTCGTTACTCTTTCTTAACCACCGAAATTCCCACAATTCACTCTGCTGGGTCAGCGATGACTTCTAAGCAGCAACTTTACCGGTGGGTAGGAGGGAATCAAGAAACCGTAAAGGCACAGTATGATTCTTAGCACTGCGGTCTTCCATCAACTCTGCCCCGCAACACTTTCTATGAAGACAGAACTGAATTTTTAGTTTTAACATTTAAACCTCACACGTGTGTCGTGGCTACTCTATTGGTGAGCACAGCTCTCAATATCTGGCTTTATAGGGCTTTCCAAGCCACACCCTTCTTTTTTTTTTTTTTTTTAAGATTTTATTTATTTATTTGAGACAGAGAGCATGAGAGGGAAGAGGGCAGAGGGGGAAGCAGACCCCCCGCCGAGCAGGGAGCCCGATGCGGGACTCGATCCCGGGACTCCAGGATCATGACCTGAGCCGAAGGCAGTCGCTCAACCAACTGAGCCACCCAGGCGCCCAAGTCACACCCTTCTTATCACCATTTAGTATTCCCATTATTCCCATTCTTCTAACATGCTGAAACTCTATTCCAAATAACAAGGGCTGAAGAGGACTAGGAGAGCTCACTGTGTGGATCAAAAAACCCCTACTGCACAGTCTGGGAAACGCGGTGACTTGCGCGCATCACACAACGGAGTTGGCCGCAGCAGGGCTCGCCTGGAACCACCGCCTCCTGACGTCCACCTCGCAGCTCGCACTCCTGGGTGCGTCGGGACAGCCGAGGCGGGAGCCGGGTTGGCACTTGGGAGATTCGCGGCACAGAGCGCAACCGGATTCAGTTCTTGAGCACTTTCAAGCTTAAGAGCGACTATCTAAGCTTGAACTCCTACATTTTCTTCAAGTCCGCCACCGGCAGTCAGGATGTTGTCTGGGGCACACAATTAGAAGGGTCTGCTAGGGGAGCCGCCCAATCTCAGGCCGTCCAAACCCGCGCATTATCTTGGCTTGCACGGCATCAAGAAAAACAGACGAGTGCTTACGCGTGCTACCAGCTTGGTTCTGCCCAACTCGCCCGACAGGCTGCGGAGCTTCGACGCCCTCGCCAGCTCGGTTCCCACCGCCCAACGGCCCCCCGTCCCGCGGGCGCGCGCGGGGCGTGCCCGGCCGCAACCTACCTGGGCGCGCCGCGCCGTCCGCGCCGCCGTCCGCGCCGCCCAGCCCCGCGGCCGCGCGCAGCGCGCTCCCGCAGCTCGCCGACAGGTTGCCCGTGGCCTTTCGCGCCAGGGTCAGGATGGGCGCCGACCAGCCCTCCGGCCCGGTCCGGGGCTTGGCCGCGCTCCGCAGTTCGCCAGGGCTGGGCAGCTGGCTCCGGTCCACGATCTCGAACTCTTCTCCCGACTCCGGCCCCGGCTCCCGCCCCGCCGGGCAGCCGTCTTCCCCGTCGGCCATCTTGGCCGCGTCACGTGGCCGCGACGGGCGGAGGACTCGGCGTGGGCGGGCGCGCGGGCGGGCGCGCGGGTGGGCGGCGGGCTCGGCTCGGCGCGGGCGGGCAGAGATTTTTTTTTCCCCGTTCGCTAAGTTCTCCTTCCTCTTCACCACCCTTCCCTCTCCTTTCTCTAACCTCGAAAAGGTTCAGCAAAGCACAATTCATAACGTAAGGAGCACCCGTATTCCCACCAGTCGGGAGGACTCGTCCAGAAAATTACTCTTGGGCTTGCCCCCCTACCGGGGGTGCCCCCAGCCTAGCTTAGAACACAGCCCGCAGGCCTTCAGTTTCGTCGTGACTCTATTTCCTCTTTCTGGTCTTCATTTCATGATTTACTTTTTCTACTTCGCCACTTTTCTGCAGCACTCTTCAGAACCAGCCCCGGAAGGGCGGGTAAGGAAACTGGGACAGGTGAGCAAGAAATCAGGATTTTTTTATTAAAAGGAAAACCCTACATACGACAGACCTGCAGGACTGGGAATCAGAAGGTCCGGATTCTATTAATTAGTTAGATGGGGGTAATAAGAGAACCTGCCTAACCGAGAAAGCAGATTTTGCAGTGAGGAGCGCGGGCAGACGCTAGCCACGCGAGGACTGTCGGCCCCACCGTGGCTCCCACACGGCGTGATCCCCTCGCCCTGAGTCGCTTGGAAGAGAAGGGAGTCTGGCTAAACGGAAACTCACGTTGCATTAGCATCCCATACTTCGTTTGCAAAGCGCCACACAGGGGCCTCGCCAAACCTGGAGAACGTTTGTATTTGGCTCCCAGAGCGTTTCAATCTTAAGTTAAAAAAAAAAAAAGGTTGTTGCAGATATTTAGAAATCAAAAGATTTGGCATTAAAATCTAGATTTTGGGGGCGCCTGGGTGGCTCAGTCATTAAGCGTCTGCCTTTGGCTCAGGTCATGATCCCAGGGTCCTGGGATCGCCCCACATCGGGCTCCTTGCTCGGCAGGAAGCCTGCCTCTCCCTCTCCCACTCCCCCTGCTTGTGTTCCCTCTCTCACTGTGTCTCCCTCTGTCAAATAAATACATAAAATCTTTAAAAAAAAAAAATCTGGATTTTGGCCCACTTGAAAGATCAGAAGCTTTGGCAGCTCAGAGTCTATTCCGTGGTGTCAACAAATTGGGAAAGTGGGCAATGGCTGTCCCTTTAGAAGCCCCTTGGTTCTCCTGGCATTCTGGTCCAGCTATCTCCATTGGGTGTTTATGCTCTGTCTGGGACCTGAAGGCCAGCTCTTTTCTATGGGGAGAGTGGGGTGCGGAGATAGTGGGGAAGCTGTGGGGATGGTGTTTGAGCTGTCACCGTGATGGAGGGGTTTGCTGCTAGTCTTTGCTGGAGTGCGGCGAACAGGGGAGTTAGATGCTCTGCGATTACCAAGCAGTAGACCCAGATCCTTCATGACTTTTCAATACCAGTGGACATTCATGTAGTTGAAGAGCTTGTTTATAATGCCCAGAGCCTGGACCAAATTCCACTTTGCATAGAAACATAAATTCCTTTTAGAAAAATCATTTTTATTTATTTATTTTTAAAAGAGTTTATTTATTTGACAGACTTAGAGAGCAGGAGAGAGTGAGCATGAGCAGGGGGAGCAGCAGAGGGAGAGGGAGAAGCAGACTCCCCGCTGAGCCAGGAGCCAGATGCAGGGCTCGATCCCAGGACCCTGGGATCATGACCTGTGCCGAAGGCAGACGCTTAACCGACTGAGCCACCCAGGCGCCCCCAAAATAGTTTTTTTTTCAAAGATTTTATTAATTTATTTGAGAGAGAGAGAGCACAAGCAGGGGGAGCAGCAGAGGGAGAGGGAAAAGCAGGCTCACCACTGAGCAGGTAGCCTGATACGGGACTGGATCCCAGGACCCTGAGATCGTGACCTGAGCCGAAGGCAGATGCTTAACCAACTGAGCCACTCAGGAGTCCCCACTTACATACATTTCATTGGCCAAAGCAAGTATATGCCGCCCCTAACTTTAAGGGATTTTGAAAGTTCAATCCTACCAGTGTCTGGGGAAAGGGGAGCAGGGAATACTGGTGAGCAATATGACTACCGTAAATATACTCTGAACCTTCCCAGAATGCAAGGAACCAAAGAGCTATTAACCATTTCAGAAGATCACATCACCTACAACAATGTTGCTTTTGGTATTAAGACAAAACCTGTGCAGTTTGTCACAATCATGGGGATTTTAGGTACAAGTGTCTGGCTACCTTATTTCTTTTAGTGTTAGTGATGACTTATTTACATATTGAAATACATTTTATAGATTTATTTCTCTTTTATATGATAGGACTTCATATTAAGTTTTTTGAAATTTTGAGTGTTGGTAGGTTTATTATCTATGAATTGCATTTCATAATAGACAGTGAGGCATTATAAAATATGTATTATCTAAAGGGTGTGATGGGCCCAGTAGGGTAGGCAACTGAGTTTGCATATAACTCAAGTCTAGCTACAGACATGATAGTTCTGAATTCTTTCCAGTTTTACTGTATATGAGACCAACTTTGGAGAAAACTTGTTGAAGAGAATGTGTATGATTATTTTCCGTACAAATAGTAACATTCAAAAGACACCTTAACATGTTTGTTATTTTCTATAGTTTTTCATATGCTTGAAATGTTCTATAATAATTAGGAAGTCCCACTCCCAAACATGTAGCCCAATCCGCCCTCCCCGTGTTCTCCCCTCCTCCCCCACATCCTCCCTGTCCTTTTCTCCAATCTTCTCCCAACCTGTTTTTTCTATGCCTTGAGTTTCACCTGCCTGCTCCCTCCTCCTGAGCATGATTCTACCCTCTGCCCATTGCCTGCCTCATTTTCCTTTCTAATCGTCCGAAGGCTTCTCCCTACATTTCTCAGACTCTGTGTCTGACATCTGGCCTTGCCCTTCTTTGCCCGGTTGGTGCCCCTGCCTGGATGGCCTCTCGCCTTGTTTTGCAGACACTCTCCAGGACAGCTTGTGTCTTGGGACTTTCCTTCTTCCCTTCTGTTCTAGACACCTCAGCCTGAGGACTTCCCAAGACCGAGTGCTGATCCTTTCATCTTCCTGCTTGCAGATCTCTCCTTGCTTCCCATTGCAGGACACTTCGTCTTGTCTGCATGCCATGGTTGCAGATGACTCATTTTCTCCTTGATGTGCACTTTAAATTGAGTTAAGCAGCATCCCGGGGTGGGTCTGGTGACCTGCCTGATCCCAAAGTGGTATCCAAATAGGTGGAACCTCAAGGTTTCATGGGTTTTGTGCATTGGCCCATAAGCTGACATGTTTCCCATCACAAGTACACGTTTCCCACTTTGGTTGGCATTTTATAATCTTTAGTATCTGGACATAGTTGGTACTCTGCTGCCAGGAATGGCCAGTTAAAGCCAAATTACTCGAGATGCCTGGGTGGCTCAGTTGGTTAAACATCTGCCTTGGGCTCAGGTCATGATCCCAGAGTACTGGGATTGAGTCCCACATCGGGCTCCTTGCTCAGCGGGGATCCAGCTTCTCCCTCTGCTTGCTGTTCCCCCCACTGGTGTTCTCTCTCTCTCTTTCTCTGACAAATAAATAAAATCTTAAAAAAAAAAAAAAAAAGCCAGATCACTCTCCTGAATGATGCAATGTGAAGCACACAACATTCTCTAAGGTTGCACCTCCTATTTTTTTTTTTTTAACACCATGACCCGCCTAGAACATGCTAATGTTTGCTGTATAACACAGCATTGTGAATGGACAGAGGTAACACTTGGGGAATCTGGCTTCCTCAGACTTTACTAGGTCACTCCTGGGCCAAGGGCATCGGTATCTCTGCGCAGCTAACAGCCCAGTACCCTCACTAGTCGGGAAGCTCTCCTGTGCTCTAAGGAGATTTGAAGCCTGTCTGCTTCCCAGGGAGGAATATCATGCTAGCCAGAAATACCAATTTCTGCGAAAGACGGGAACAACTAAATAACAAATATCAATGTTTGGCTCCATCTAGTGGTATAAAGTGGATTTGGGTTTCTAACCATCCAGGATTTGACCATTTCCATCCATCCATCCACCCATCCACCCATCCTCCCAGCCTCCCATCCATCCATATCCATTCTCTCATCCATGTAGCCATCACAGCCTACAAGGCCCTGTGTGATCTGACCCTTGCCAATCTTTCTGACCCTATTTCGTATCAGTATCTGTAGGTTTCTTCTTCTTCTTCTTCTTCTTTTTTTTTTTTTAAAGATTTTATTTATTTATTTGACAGAGAGAGAGAGGGAGGGAGGCAGGGAGAGGGAGAAGCAGGCTTCCCACACGAGCAGGGAGCCCTGCGCGGGGTTTGATCCCAGGACCCTGAGAACATGACCTGAGCTGAAGGCAGACGTTTAACCGACTGGCCACCCAGGCAAATTTGTAGATTTGTTAAGCCCCACATGATTTCTTTCTGTTTCTTAAACACACCACACTTATTCTTTGCATATGCTTTCCCATCTTTGCTTGGAATAATTTTCTCCTAGTCTTAGCCTGATCAACTTTTTAAAAGATTTTTATTTATTTATTTATTTGACAGAGGGCGGGGGGAGAGAGAGAGAGAACAAGCAGGGGGAGTGGCAGAGGGAGAGGGAGAGGGAGAAGCAGACTCCCCACTGAGCAGGAAGCCTGCGGGACTCAATCCCAGGACTCTGGGATCATGACCTGAGCCGAAGGCAGACGCTTAACCAACTGAGCTACCTAGGTGCCCCCTGATGGACTTTTTAATCAACATCTTTCATATTCAAGCTCAATTCGACTTTCCAGAGACACGGTCCCCAACTGCTCTAAAATACACACCCCTCCCAGCCTCCAGTCCTTCTTGATCACTTCACCCAGTTTAATTTCCTCCATGGTACTTATCAGTTCCTAACGTTTTCCTGTTGCAGTTTTATTTAGTACAGTTGCCTCCCCTCCCTGGAATGGAGCTCAGAGGGAAACTTGTCCCTGTGGGTCACTGCTGTGTTCCCAGGGCTCAGAACCACACCGTGAGTCAGTGACTTGAAACAACAAAAGTTTATTTCATGATCACACCGCATAGCTGCCTTCGTTGCCCGAGTTCCTCCCCGTTCTTCCCACTTAGAGCCTGGGCCGGCAGAGCCTCCATCCTGTGGACCTTCTTCATCATCCCAGCAGAGGGAAGGAACGGGTGGTGGGGGATAGTGATCTCTGCTCCTAAAGGCTTCCTCATAGAGGTCACCCAGGTTCTTCTGCTCACGTTTTGTTGACCAGAGTGGACACGTGGTCATGCCTCACTTCACAGGGAGGGCATGCAATCCCACCATGTGCCTAGGAGAAGAATCAGAACTGCTTTAAGAGCTGATAATTCCAACAGCTGGGTCATCGTGAAGATGGTGTGTTGTCATTTCTCTTGAAAATTGATCACAGTGGCCTGGTTCTTTGTATATTAAAGAGCCACGAGTCCCAGTCGCTTGGCTAACGTGTTATTCAGTCCTCAAAGCCTTTGGGGTCAGATCCATGCATGTGCATGTTGGGGGTGAGGCCAGGAGTCCGAAGATTTTATTTATTTGTCAGAGAGAGAGAGCACGAGCAGAGAGCGGCCGGCAGAGGGAGAAGCAGGCTCCCAGCTGAGGAAGGAGCCTGAAGCAGGACTTGACCCCAGGACCCTGGGATCATGACCTGAGCTGAAGGCAGACGCTTAACGACTGAGCCACCCAGGTGTCCCCTTTCATGTCCTTTAAAAGAGTGTTGAAGTTTTCTCTATAGTGGCCTTGTACAAATGGGTTAATCTATAAATAATTTTTATATTTGCATATATATTTGCTATTGTGTCCAGTATCTTATTTAAATTAATTTTGTGTTGGTTCACGCCAGTGTGCACCAATGTCATTAATTTGGGTATTTTCATAGGAAATACATGATGTGTATTTAGGTTTCATAAATTTACAATTGAAAAAGTAGATCCTCATCCCCGAGTCATTTCAAACATCTGGAAAAGTTTTCGAACAGGTACATCCATAGATTGCACCCTTAGGATTCCGTTTATAACGACATTCTGGAAAAAGAGAAACTATGTGGACAGAGAATAGATTGGTGGTTGATAGGGGTGAGGGGTGGAGGAAAGGTTTTGCTAAAAAGGAGAAGTATGAAGGACAGTTGTGGGGCTAGGGCACTGTTTTGCGTCCCAAGTGTCCCAAGCGTGATGTTGGTTACATGGTCCTATGCATTTCATCAAAACTCACAGAACTGCACACCAAAAGTAGCGAATTATAATTTACTTCATGCAAATTAAAAAAAAAATTAAAAGATTTCATGACTGAATAAGTTTAGGAAGTACTGAACTGAACAGCATTAAAAAAGTTTTCCAGGGGCAGCTGGGTGGCTCAGGTCATGGTCCCAGGTCCGGGTTGGGCTCCCTGCTCAGCAGGAAGCCTACTTCTCCCTTTTCCTCTGTCCCTCCCCCTTCTCGTGCGCTTTTTCTCTCTCTCTGTGAAATAAACAAAATCTTAAAAATTTTTTTCCAATAGTGGTATTGATTGTTCAGTTAAACTTAAAATTAATGAAGGTGAACTAAAAATAAGCATTTGCTTTCCCAGTCCTTTTGACCACATTTCAAGGGCTGCTGGCTGCTGGGGGCTAGTGGGTGTTGTATTAGATGGTGCAGTTCCAGAGAACAGCTAGTATAAGAGAACTAATTCTTGCTTGTAAGTCTGGAAGGATACACGTGTAAAATAACTGGGCCAGAGCCAGGCTTTTTTCTTTTCATCTAGTTGTGGGTGGGAGGGGGGTCTTTGACTACCATTTCAACGAAGACACAATTATTAATCTAGTCAAATTATCTTTCCTTCTTGTGCAATTTTGGTCTTTTAAGTTTTGTCTGTGAATGTATCCATTTTGTCTAGGTTTAAAAGTTATTAGCATTTTATAATTTATGAGTATCTGTCATCTTTACTAGTCTTTCCTATTATGTTTTTATCTGTAATTCTCTTCATTCTGTTTCCCTTTCTCGTTTCCTTGGATTTGGTGTGTTGTTCTTCCAATTTTTTTTTTTTGAGTTGAATGCTTATCTCATTTGTTTTTAATATTTCTTGTTTCCCAATAAATGCCTATAGAGATATACATTTTCTTTCAAATACTGTTAGTTGCATCCACAAATTTTGACATCTCTCAGGTTCAGGGTTTTTTTTTATTTTAAAGATTTTATTTTTTTATTTGAGAGAGAGAGAATGAGAGAGAGCGAGTACATGAGAGGGGGGAGGTTCAGTTTTAAATATTTCTTAATTTGCTTTCTGCTAAGGGTTATTTAGTAATACATTATTTACTTTCTAAACTTTCATAGTTTCTCCCCTCCCTCTCCTGTTCCTTTTTTTTTTTTTTAAAGATTTTATTTATCTGTCAGAGACAGAGAGAGAGCACAAGCAGGGGAAGCAACAGGGGGAGAGGGAGAAGCAGGCTCCCAGCTGAGCAAGGAGCCCGAAGCGGGGCTCGATCCCAGGACCCTGGGATCATGACCTGAGCCAAAGACAGATGCTTAACTGACTGAGCCACCCAGGCACCCATCCTTTTTATATTTTCTAACTCACTATCCTTTCCCAATTCCTTCTGGGAGAGGTCCTTCATCTGATATTCCAACTGACCAGTTCTCTCTTTAGTTTTACCTTTCCTATTATTTATGACATCTATTGTGATCTTTATTTCTAGTGTTTTATAAATATGTATATATTTTAGAGAGAGAGAGAAAGAGCGAGAGGGCTGGGGGAGAGGCAGAGAGAGAGAGAATCTCAAGCAGGTTGTACATCCAGAGCGGATCCTGATGCAGGGCTCAATCCCATGACCCTGAGATCATGACCTGAGCTGAAATCACGAGTTGGACACTTTTTTTTTTTTTTAATTATGCTCAGTTAAGAAGTAAGACACTTAATCGACTGAGCCACCCAGGGGCCCCTCTACTATTATATTTTCGACACCTAATATTTCCACTTATCTTTAAAAATTGTTGTTCTTATTTCCGGTGTGGCTGTCCACTGTAGGCTGGTGCTGGCAAATTGTGCTTTTCCCCTCTTCATTTCGTGGTCCTAGGGAATCCTGCTGAGGCCATGGGGGGATGGCAGCAAAGCAGCATGGGCCAGTCATATAAGATCTGATCCCAGGTCATTTATTTGGGCTTTCTGGACCTGCTCAGGCCCATCTCCTATATACCATCTCCATGTTATAATGGCGAGCTGGGAATTTCCTGATTTGGTGGAGAGGTAGCACCGAGCTCCTAAAGCACAGTTTGGCGTAGTTAATTCATAAAGCAGGTTACATTTTTATTAGATTTATCATTCACCCGTATTTCCTGTACACTTTGTTTTCCTCCTATCTCGAGGTCATTGTTCTTATTTAATTTTCACGTTGATGAGAATATCCTTGAATAATTTCTTCAGAAAGGGTATTTTTATGGTGGACTTTCTGAGAAATATATTGGAAGTGTGATTTTCTTTGGTGAGGATCTTGTTCTTTCTTTCTGGAAGGCTGTAGGATTTTCTTTTGATCACTGTATTTTTTTTTTTAAGATTTATTTATTTATTTTAGAGAGAGAGAGAGCAAGGGGGAGGCATAGAGGGAGAGAAAGAGAGAGAGAATCTCAAGCAGACTCCCCGCCAAGCCCGGAGCCCAACACAGAGCTCAATCTCAGGAACCCGAGATCATGACCTGAGCCAAAATCAAGAGTCGGACACTTAACTGACTGAGCCACCCAGGCGTCCCTGATCACTGTAGTTTAAAAATTCCACAGGAAATGTTTATATTTATGACTTTAAAAATAAACTCTGGGGGCGCCTGGCTGGCTCAGTCAGTAGACCATGCAACTCTTCATCTTGGGGTTGTGAGTTCGAGCCCCATGTTGGGCGTAGAGATTACTTAAAAAAATAAAATCTTTAAAAAAAAAATAAATAGGGGCGCCTGGGTGGCTCAGTCGTTAAGCATCTGCCTTCGGCTCAGGTCGTGATCCCAGGGTCCTGGGATCGAGCCCTGCATCGGGCTCCCTGCTCTGCAGGAAGCCTGCTTCTCCCTCTCCCACTCCCCCTGCTTGTGTTCCCTCT
The DNA here is from genome assembly GCF_011800145.1 of Mirounga leonina. Classification (NCBI taxonomy): domain Eukaryota; kingdom Metazoa; phylum Chordata; class Mammalia; order Carnivora; family Phocidae; genus Mirounga; species Mirounga leonina. The sequence goes on from NW_023270624.1 coordinate 1,128,241, forward strand.
CTCGCTGTCTTTCTCTCTGTCAAATAAATAAATAAAATCTTAAAAAATAAAAATAAAAATGAACTCTTCCTGGTACTTAGCTTGACATTTTCAGTTGGAAAAATAAAATATTTTTTTCAGATAGGGGAAGTTTTCATGGGTTGTATCTTGCATTATTCCTTTTCTTTGCTTATGTCTTTCATTTTGGGGCTACTATTCATTGTCTGTTGTCCAAGTTGCTTTTCTTCTCATGAATGATTTCTTTATCTTTTATGGTGTTTGGGGAGTTCTTTATTTACATATTTATTTGACAAACATGTGAGGACCTCTTCTGTGCCCGAATATAGGCACTTGGGTTATATCAATGAGCGATACAAAGAACCCTACCTTCACGGACCTTATATTTTAGCATGAGGAGACATAATAAATAAAGAAGTAGATTTTTAAATATAAATGAAAGTGATATATATTAAGGAAGAAAAAGACAAGTAGATGGGGCACCTGGGTGGCTCAGTCGGTTGGGCATCTGACTCTTGGTTTTGGCTCAGGTCCTCTTGGGATTGTGGGGTCGAGCCCCATGTCAGGCTCCTCGCTCAGTGGGAAGTCTACTGGAGATTCTCTCTCCTTCTTCTTCCCCCTCTGCACCTCCCCTGACATGCTCGCTCACTCTCTCTCAAATAAATAAATCAATCTTAAAAAAGAAATAAAAAATAAAATATTAAGAAAAAAGAAAAAGACAAGTAGAGTAGGGTCAGAAGGATTGGGAGTGTTGAGATGGGAACCTTCTTTAATTTTAAGTAGATGTTCAGGGTAGGCTTCTTGGGAAGGTGAGATTTAAGAAAATAAGGTGAGGGAGTGACATTTTCAGGACCTGAAGGAGGAATGTTCTAGGGAGCAGCTATTACAAAGGTCCTCAGAAAGGCGCGTGCCCTACATGTTGGAGGAAGAGCAAGGAAGCTGGTGTGACTGGCCCAGAGTGGATGTGGGGAATCTGATGGCTAACAGATCTAGACCCGGTAGAGTCTTTTTTTTTTTTTTTAAGATTTTATTTATTTATTTGAGAGAGAAAGAATGAGACAGAGAGAGCATGAGAGGGGGGAGGGTCAGAGGGAGAAGCAGCCTCCCTGCCGAGCAGGGAGCCCGATGCGGGACTCGATCCAGGGACTCCAGGATCATGACCTGAGCCAAAGGCAGTCGCTTAACCAACTGAGCCACCCAGGCGCCCCTAGGACCTGTAGGGTCTTGCAGCCGCAGTAAAGACTTTGGGTTTACTCTACCTACAATGGGAGGCTGTTACAGGGTTTCGAGAAAGAAGAATGACTTGATTTGACTTAGGTTGTAGAGGCTCTTTCTTACTAAGCTGCTAGGAAGAGATCTTACAGGTATAGAGTGTGTAGAAATAGACGTAAAGGTAGAGGCAGGATCCCTCATAGGAGGTGCTGTACTAATAGACGGGATCAGGGTGGTAGCAGTGGAGGTTGCTCCCGATGGACTATGGTGGTTGGTAGAGTTGCCACAAGCTGAAATGAGAAATGCTCTGGGGGTAAAATCAAGAATTCGGTTTTGGATCTGTTATGTGTGAGATGTTTCACAACTCAGGTGGAGTGTTGAGTAAGCAGTTGTATATTTGAGTCTGGAATCTAGGAGACAAATTTGGCTGGATCTATAAACCTGTGAATTGTGGGCATACGCATCGTATTGAAAGCTGTAATACTGGATAAGGTGACTGTATTGGTCAGGATAGGTTAGGGTTCTGCCTCGGTAACAGATAGCCCCCAAATCCCAGTGGCAGGACACACAGAAGCCTATTGCTCAATCGTATGAAGCCTGACGCAGGTCTAGGCTCATTTCCAGGACATCTGTCTTTCATAGAGTGACTCAGCGATCAGGCAGCTTTGGTGTTTCGGTTCCGCACGTCAACATGAGGATTTCTCCAAATAGCTGCAGCAGGAGAAAAGGCAGCTGGAGAGTCATGTGGCAGGCTTTGCTGGGAAGTGACCTGTGTCTTCTGCTCACAGCTCATCGGCAAGAGTCAGTCACATATGGTCTTCCACTTGCCGGGAAGGGCTGGGAGGAGCTCTGGATGAGCAGTCACCAAGAGAGCCAGGGGAGGTAGAGGGGAAAAGAAGGTCATGGAGAAGAAGAGTAGCCAGCAAGGTCCCAGAGAAGGAACCTTTAGGTAGGCGGAATGAGGACCAGGAGATAGTATGAAACTTCAGAGGAAAATGTTACAAGGAGAAAAGAGTGGCCAAGATGGGGCGGTGCGTGGTGACTGAGGACTGGCCGTGGGATCTAGGTGGAAATGATCTGTAACTTTGAGAAGAGCAATTGGTCAGATCCATGTGCAAAAAGCCTGGCTGAAGTAAGCTAAAGAGAGATGGTGAATGAGGAGGAATGAGAGACAAGTACAGACCAGAAATGGGCAGATACTGGCAGGGGAAGTAGGTGCAAGCCAAGGGTGTTTTCATTTGTTCTTCTTGGCTGGGAGAGATAACAGCCTTTTTATATGCTGTTGAAGAAGATCTTGTAGAGTGAGAACTGATGATGTAGGGGAGAGGGGAGAGAGTTTTCGGAGCCGAACCTTGAAGAGGTGAGGAGGGACCACTCGGGATCTCTGGTAGCAGGTGGGTCTCCTGTAGCAGGTGGGAGGTAGAGAAGGTGGGGCAGATTCTGGGGGAGGGTGGAGGAAGTGTGAAATGGCCTTCTGTACACGGGGTAATGGACAGGAGAGGGAAGCACAGTGTGGCCTGGGCAGGAATTGCCTCTCAGGGTTCACAGTCAGGGACAGAAGTGAGGCCCCTCAGGTCCACGTGGCTTGTGACTTTCCCAGACCCCTTCTGCAGGCGAGTTGGATTTAACCAAGTTGCGGTTTCATCAAGAGAGTTCAAGGAAGCGAGGGGGCAGGAATTTGGGGTTGTGTGCAGGGGGTAATAATAGGGATAATGTTAGCTCTTCTTTTTGACCTTTTGGATCATGAATTATGTTACCAGCAACATCCAATTTATTTTTTTTTACCACCTCTACTGAATTTTATTACCTGAATGTATGTTTGTGTATGTAACATATGGATGGGTGTGTATGAAATAACCATAATAAAAATAAATACAAATAGAATATAAATATAAAATATACAGATACATAAAAATGTATAGGTAAATGACAAAGTGAAAATTGTAATAAAAATTTAGGAAGTAATTGTAACGAGAACCTTTTTTTTAAAGATTTTATTTATTTGAGAGAGCGAGCGTGCACAAGCCTGCACATGAACTTGGGGGAGGGGCATAGGGAGAGGGAGAAACAGACCTCTCCTCCCCTACACTGAGCAGGGAGCCCAGCACTGCAGGGCTCAATCCCCGAGATCATGACCTGAGCCAAAGGCAGATGCTTAACCGACTGAGCCACCCAGGCGCTCCTGTAATGAGAACTCTTAAGGAGAGTCAAGAAGATATTACCAGGAAACAATAAGAAAAAACAAAGATTTGGGAATGTATCTATATCCACATCTATAACTCTATCTAATCTGTCTCTAATCTATACATATATCTAATCTGTGTGCGTATGTCTATGTGTATCTATCCGTCCATATTCATCTATATTGGTACCTCTATCTTGTTCGGGGTTCTCACTACAATTGCTTCTCTCAATGCTATCTTTTCTTTCTTCTCTGAAGTCGGCCCCTCCAGGAGTCTCTGTCCCCTTCCCTCAAGCCACTGGGTCCTTTGCACCAATGTGGTCCTGGGCCAGTGGCAATGGAGTTTTTTGGAAATGCAGATTCTCAGGCTCTGCCCCAGACCTCCTGAACACAGAGCTCTGGGGTGGGGCCCAGGAATGTGCATATACCCTAGCTTCCCAGGGATTCTGTTGAGAACCTCTGCTTATCTCTCCTGTGACCTTTGCTTTCCTATTCATGTCAGGGATGTGGGTCCCTCCAGACCCGCACTGGTCAGGATCTTGGGAGCTGGCATGGGTCATGGAAGAAGTCCTTCCTTCTTTCAGGGCTGGGGGAAGACAGTGGTGAGCAAGCTGGCCAGCAAGGATCTGGCTCCCTGTTTCTTGGGCTCTCCAAATATACATTTTGGGTCATATTGGCATCCAGTTGGTCCCACACATGTTAATTACTGGTCTTACCTTCACGGTGGGCCCTGTGGGCTTTCCCAGGGCACTTCCTGGACCCAGCCAAGGGAGGGCACTGAGATCTCAGATCCAGAGAGAATAAAAAGCCAGCAAGTTTCTGAATGGATTTTGGGAACTCACTGCAGAGGGAACATTAGTTTGAAAAATCAAGATCTTTTTAACTTGGTTTGACTCTCGAGAGACAAATCCTGAAGGACTCTGTGTAAATGGTTTTTTTAAAAAAAGATTTTATCTATTTATTTGAGAGAGAGTATGAGCGGGGGGGAGGGGCAGAGGGAGAAGCAGACTCTCTGCTCAGCGGGAGTGGGACTCGATCCCAGGACCCTGAGATCATGACCTGAGCTGAAGACAGACGCTTAACGGCCTGAGCCACCAAGGTGTGCCTGTCTAAATGTTTTTCTGCATGAAGAACAGAGTGGGGAGGAATGGAGGTTGATGTAAGAGCAGGGAGGGGGTCTGCTGGCTGGAGGAAACCCTGGGGCTGGGCAGTGAATATGTTGAGAAGGGCTCTTGGCCCAGAGAGCAGACTGGCCACAAGGTTGAAGGACTCCAGGGGCTGAGAAGGGGAGAGCAGTTGCGTGTCCCTGGATCTCTCTCTCTCTCTCTCTCACCTCGGGAGTCCTCAGCATTGACAAAAGCATGCAGAGTGCTTTCTCTTCCGGCAGGTGGCTGTGGCTGGGGTGGGCTGGATTTCAGTGGATGATGGTGGGCACAGGTGCAGGAGGATGCTGCGGACTGGGAGCAGGCATCCCTCTCCCGGAAGCCTGGCTCCACCCGAGGAAAAGGGCGAGGACAGGGTAGGATGACTCTGCTCGAAGTGCTGAGTGACCATAGATGGGGCTGAGTGTTCCTGGGAGGGACTAGATTATGCTTACAGAAACTGGAATCCGAAATTAAAATTGAGTGATGAAAAATAGAGTTGCCTTTTGTGCACCTGCCTTTTGAGATTGAGAACGTGTACGTGTTAGGTTTATACTCGAATGTGAAAGTGTCTTGCACGGTGCCGGGCATCTCCTCGGTGCCCCGTGCGTGACAGTTCATGTCTTTCCTAATCTGCACATAGCCTAAGCGTATGCTCACACACCAAGTGTAATGGGGCAGAGAGGATGCCACGGTGATGCTGTCTTATTATTTTTATTCAGGAATTTGTCTGCCTTTTAACACATTGTTACCATATTGACGATTTTTCTAACTTAGAGGTCATCCTCAGTACAAGGTGACTGCATGCCACAGTGATCAGAAGACCTGGGTCTGAGTCCTGGGCCGACCGCTTCCGAGCTGTGAAACCTTGAACGAGGTGCTGCACCTCCAAAAGTCTTCCTTGCCAGGGAGGTTAAGCCCGATGCACGAGGCTGGTGGAGAGGCGTGAGCGCCCCCTGAGGACTTACACCTGCCTGGCCCCGTGCTGGGCCGCGTCACAGATGTTTCACTAACAGTAAAACACTTGGTGCAGGCCAGGCACGTGCGCAGAAGGTGGCGGAGTAATAATTCCATTCTCCTATGTACAAGTCCTGCGCACACGCACACGCACACGCACACGCAGACACACCGCGTGCATGCAGGATGCACGCGCACACAGCACCACAACCGGGCGGCACATGCATCGACGACACACCCCACCCCACCCGCAGACACACGGATCACATGTACGCATTACACACCATATTGCGCACACACACACACACACACAACATCGCAAGCGTGCACGCGCGCGCGCACACACGTTGGTAGCCACAATTGCAATAATCAGAGGTACCACTAGGGGGCATCGTGACACTTTTATTCAGAAATTTTTATGTGTGTTTTTGCATAGCTGTGATTATACTCTATACTAGCAGTTCTCAAAGTGTGGCCAAAACTATTTTCATAACAACGCGAAGATGTCATTTGCCTTTTTCATTCTTTCTCCCTTGAGCGTGCAGTGGAATTTTCCAGAGACCACATTCCGTGTGATATTGCAGCAGGTTGAAAGCTGGAGCGGATCTGAGAATCCAGCTGTCTCACTAAAGCCCGACATTAAAGAGATTCTCAAGTGTGAGCAGAATGCCACTTTTCTCACTACGATATTCAAAGATACCATTATTTTTCACAGAAATGTTATTTATGTTAACATGCAGTGGGTTTTAAATTGCCATTTTAAAATAAATAAATATTTGGAAATCGCCTCTGTTTTAATATCTAATACAGTTAAAACTGATAGATATAACTCACATAAACAAAAGTTCTTTAGGGGATTTGCAGTAATTTTTTTAAGAGCATAAGGCAAACGTGTATGTACATGAGTATAGGCATCCAGGATGTATACGTAAATATATGGACAAGAGTATACGAAGCAAAATCTTTGACCATCATCGTTCTATATGTAATCACATGTCCGCAGATACATTTCAATGTTTTTATTTGTTTATTTATTTTTAAAATTAAGGATTATTTATTTATTTGAGAGAGAGCGCGAGAGCACGAGCAGGGGGAGGGGCAGAGGCAGAGGGAGAAGCAGGCTGAGCTGAGCAGGGAGCCCGGTGCGGGGCTCGATCCCGGGAGTGAGGGATCGTGACCTGAGCGGAAGGCAGGTGATTAACCGACTGAGCCCCCCGGGCGTCCCACATTTCAATTTTTTTAAATTATAAAGTTATAAAGAACCAAGAGGTGCAGAGAAGGGAAACATCACTTGTAATCTTACTGCTAAGAGATTAAACACAGTTGCTGCTGACATTTTGTCATGTTTTCTCTCAGTTTGTGTGGTTGCACACATTTCTTCACCCTGGATGCCTTCTGAATATAAGCCTGGAGCCCCAGGTGGCCCCCGCCTGCGGGTCCGAATGCGGTCTTGTGCAGCCCGCACGTGAACAGGGCCGCTCCGAGGTGCCGTGCACGCACCTGCTCACGCTGCAGCCCAAGCTCCTGGGGCGGGGCCCTGTCTCTCCCCATCTCTCCAGGGCTTTCTAGGAGCCTTACCTGAGTAATCATTACCTGAGTAATTTCACTACCTGAGTAATCCCAGTTGCCTCTGGGTTGTTACCTCATGGGCTCTGGCTAAGGTACATCTCCAGGTGCTCTTCCCTGCCGGGCGGCAGCCCTCAGCCCTCCCTCCTTGGTCCTTTCTGGCCTCCGTGGGGTGTGGAGGGCGCCTCTCGTCGGCTGAGAGGTGGCCATGGCCTTGCGGTGCCCTGCCTCTGCTCCCCTGACCTCAGCTCGCCCTGCCCTGCTGGGTCAAGGCCCCACGCCCCACCTGCCACCCGGCTGACACTATTCTAGACTCCGCGTGGGCCCTCACGGTGTCTACGTCTTTAATACCTGTGGCAAGGCCAGCCCTGTCGCAGTGACCCAAGACCTGCCATGCATCTGTGTCCTGTGAGAGGGTCCACAGTCAGCTCTCGGAACCCACCCACGTAGCCGCAGAGTTGCATAAGACCCTTGGCGAGCCAAGGTGGGAAGGGGGTCCTTGCGCAGGGCGCCCAGTGTGGGAGTTCTCTGCCCCACCCCCGCAGGGCCCACGGGGCTCCAGGCGGGGCTGCCCAGGGGGTTCAGGCCAGCCTCCTGCCGCTCCAGTTGCCCAGTCGGTGCCTCGTTCCTGCTGCTCACCTGCCTTCCTTGGTCTCCGTGCCCACCATCCAGCAGACAGTGTTGACAGTGATTGTGAGCCCAGCTAAAGTTCTTCCGCAGGGTGTGGCTGGGCCCTCAGAAAATCTAGAGATGTGACTAGACTCCACATCTCATGAAAAACATTCCAGACTGTCCATGAGAGCACGGAGCTTGGTCTGCCCAGAGCCCACTGGGTCTTGGGGGTTGTCCAACTCCACAGACTGGCTCATCTGCCCCTTGGCTTAGCAGGATGCTGTATCCAACTCCACTGATATGCATTTAACAATTGGGGTACAGGGGCGCCTGGGTGGCTCAATCTGTTAAGCGTCTGCCTTCGGCTCACGTCATGATCCCAGGGTCCTGGGATGGAGCCCGCATCGGGCTCCCTGCTCGGCAGGAAGCCTGCTTCTCCCTCTCTCTCTCCCCTTCCTCCCTGCTTCTGCGCTCTCTCTTTAGTTCTGTCAAATACATACATAAAAATCTCTAAGAGATTAAGCGTCTAAGCAGACGCTTAACCAACTGAGCCACCCAGGCACCCTTACATAAATAAAATCTTAAAAAAAATTGAGGTACAGGGGCGCCTGGGTGGCTCAGTCATTAAGCGTCTGCCTTCGGCTCAGGTTGTGATCCCAGGGTTCTGGGATCGAGCCCTGCATCGGGCTCCCTGCTTGGCGGGAAGCCTGCTTCTCCCTCTCCCACTCCCCCTGCTTGTGTTCCCTCTCTCGCTGTCTCTCTCTCTGTCAAATAAATAAAATAAATAAGAGCTTAAAAAAATTGAGGTACAGTTCAGTGAAATGCACAGATCTTCAGTGCAGGGGTCAATGATTTTGACAAATATTTATATATCTGTGTAAACCCACACCACAGTCTAGATACAGAACATTGTCATCCCTGCCAGAAAATTCTATCATTTCTCTTTCCATTCTATCTGCTCTCCCTCTCTAAGCAACGACTATGCTGATTTCCATTCCAGAATATTAGGTTTTTGTGTGTTTTTTTTTCTTTCCGGTTTTCAACTTCATATTAATGTATCATGAACTGCATACTCTTTTGAATCCGGCTTGTTTGGCTAAAAAACACTTTTTGGAGGTTCTTCCTTGGTTTTGCACCTATTGGCAAACGATTCCTTTTTAAATTGTTGAGTGGTGTTCCACTGAGCTAATACATCATGCTTTGTTTATCCCTTTCCTTGTTGAGCATTCCAGTTGTTTCAATTTGCAATCAATGATCTTGTCCAAGGATTTGTGTGGATACATGTTTTCATTTCTCTTGGGTCAATCTCGAGTCATAAGGAATTGCCGGGTCATAAGGAATGTTTAACATTATGAGACACTGCCGAAGAATCGTCCACAAGGTTTGCGTCAATTTACCCTCCCACTAACAATGTATGAGTTAAACAGCCTTATTATTTTATTTTATTTTATTTTTAAAAGGTATTATCTATTTATTTGACACACACAGAGAGAGAGCACAAGCAGGGGGAGTGGCAGGCAGAAGGAGAGGAAGAAGCAGACTCCCCGCTGAGCAAGGAGCCCACCCATGAGGGGGGGTGGGGGAGGGGAGGCCCTTGACCCAGGGACTCCGGGACCATGACCCGAGCCGAAGGCAGATGCTTAACCAACTGAGCCACCCAGGTGCCCCTTGTCAAGTCATTTAAATGTGAGAGTCTTAGTGGGTGTGTAGTAATACCTTGTAGTTTTAATTTGTACATGTGTGTGATTGTATACATATTTATTTTGATTTTACTTATTAATGTATTTCTACTCTGCCTTATTCCGGGGAAAGATTTTAGATGGTTAATTTGTGTTCTACTTTTTTTTTTCTGTATAGCTTTGTATCATCATCTATTTTTGAAGCATTTAAAAAATGATTGTGTACTTTATTTTTAAATGGCTGCATAACATTCCAGAATGTGACTGAATCACATATCTTCTTTTGGCCATTTTAGGTAGTAGAGCATGGAGGTTAAGACCGTGGGCCCTGGAGCCAGAGGTCTGTGTTTGAAGGGCTTTGGGAAGGTGACTCAGTCTCTCGATTCTTGTCTGCAAAACCTCACAGAGGTTGTGAGCAGTGAATGAGAAATGCATGTGAAAACCATAAAAGGGTAAGTGTGCTGTCGATGCTTCTTTCTATTAGAAACCATGTTGCCTTTGTGCATAAAGCTTCTCCCCTTTTTAGGATCACTCCCTTAGGATCAGTATTCAGAAATGAAATCAACTGGGTCAGTAGACATGAGCGTTTTTTAGAATCTTTTTTTTTTTTTTTAAGTAGGCTCCACGCGGAGTGGAGCCCCACGCGGGGCTTGAACTCACAACCCTGAGATCGAGACCTGAGCTGAAATCAGGAATCGGCCGCTTAACGACGGAGTCACCCAGGTGCCTGACATTTTTTTAGAATCTTGATAGCGGTCCCCTTGAGAGCAGGGGCCTGAGAGAGGGCACCCTGACCACACGAACACATTTCAAATTTTTGCTTGTATCCTACCTGCTAACATCCTATTGGCTGAGTCAAGGGGTGGGAGAGCGCATCCCGCCCGCAACGCGGTTGTGGCAAGGATGTGGGTGCAGGGAGCGTTGAAGACTTGGCGCCAGTAATTCCGATTCCTACTCCTGCTTTCCATTGTTACAATTAAAAGAAGTTTCTTTTCCCCTCTTTTTAAAAAAAACTGAGGTATAATTGACACATCACATTATTAGTTCCAAGTCTACAACATAATCATTTGACATTTGCATATACTGCAAAATCATCACCACGGTGAGTCTAAGTGAACACCCTTCACCACACATAGTTACACAGTTGTCCTCTTGTGATGAGAACTTTTAAGAAAAGAAAAGAAAACAAACATTTACTCTCTTAGCAGCTTTCAAATACACAATATGGTATTAACGAGAGTCAGCACGCTGCACCTTACATCCCAGAACTTACTTATTTTGTAACCACAAGTTTGTATCTTTGGACCCCCTTCAACCATTTGGCCAACGGCCCCGGACCTGCCCAGCCTCTGACCACCACCAATCTGTTCTCTGTACCTATGAACTCAGCTTTAATTATTTTCATTTTTAGATTCCACATATAAGTGAGATCATATTTATCTTTCTCTGTCTGACTTATTTCACTTAGCATAACGCCCTCAAGGTCCACCCATGTTGTCACAAATGGCAGGATTTCATTCTTTTTTTTTTTTATGGCTGAGTAATATTCCATTGTGTGTGTATACACCACCTCTTCTTTATCCATTCATCCACTGATGGACACTTAGGTTGTTTCCGTATCTTGTTTATTGTAAATAATGCTGCAATGAACACAGGGGTGCATATGTCTTTTCAAATTAGTGTTTTTGTTTTCTTCAGATAAACACTGAGAAGCGTAGTGGCTGGAGCATATGGTATTTCTTTTTTTTTTTTTTTTAATTTTTTTATTGTTATGTTAGTCACCATACATTACATCATTAGTTTTAGATGTAGTGTTCCATGATTCATTGTTTGTGCATAACACCCAGTGCTCCATTCAATATGTGCCCTCTTTAATACCCATCACCGGGCTAACCCATCCCCCCACCCCCCTCCCCTCTAGAACCCTCAGTTTGTTTTTCAGAGTCCATAGTCTCTCATTGTTTGTCTCCCCCTCCGATTTCCCCCCCCTCCATTCTTCCCCTCCTGCTATCTTCTTCTTCTTCTTTTTTTTTTTTTAACATATATTATTTGTTTCAGAGGTACAGGTTTGTGATTCAACAATCTTACACAATTCACAGAACTGACCATAGCACATACCCTCTGCAATGTCTATCACCCAGCCACCCCATCCCTCCCACCCCACCCCCCACTCCAGCAACCCTCAGTTTGTTTCCTGAGATTAAGAATTCCTCATATCAGTGAGGTCAGCATATGGTATTTCTATTTCTAATTTCTTGAGGAGCCTCCAAACTGTTTTCCACAGTGGCTGCACCAATTTGCATTCTCCCCAACAGTGCACGAGGGTTCTCTTTTCTCTACATCCTCACCAACACTTGTTATCTCTTGTCTAAAAGAAATTTCTTTATTGGATTTGAAAGGATGAAAGAGATTGCTGTTTAACTCAATATGTTGATATATGAGGAATTCTTATTTTCATATTGCATCAACTCAGTACTCTTTTTAAGAGAACCCATCAGGATTCAGCTTTTTCTGCACAGTTCCTAATCATATGTGTTCTCTCTTCTAGCCCAGGGGGCTCTCCACGTAGCATGACCTGACATACTGCAGCTTAGAGGGTACTGAAAATGATACGTGATAATTGAAATGAATCTCTTAGATGTGGTCCCACCTTACCCCTGCCCTGGAGTCAATTCAAAGGCAAAAATTTATACCTTCATTAACTAGAACTGGCTTTCTAGTCCAATTATTTAGTGAATCAGTGCAGTTTAGTAAAAATCCCAAATTAAGTTATTTTCAGAAGTATAGCACTTCTAATGGGGTAGTTTGCAAAAAAGATCCATTCTTGCAGTAGGACAGTAGCGTGTGGACCTTGAGCGTGATTTTGCTTCTTTCCCTCCCTGCTGCTCCCATTATCCCTACCACATTGAGCACGTTTAAGATTTTAATTCCAGATTGAAATTTAACTTTTTAAAAAACCTTATGCATCAACTCCAAGTTTTTACTTTGTTTTCCCTTCTGTTATTTACTGGATTCTTGGGGGGTAGTTTACAGGTGGTAGGAACCAATACATGCTCAAAAATGTCTTTATTTTAATCCCCACTTGAATGCTAGTTTGGCTGGGTATTGGATTCCAGGTTAAACACATTTTTTTAATTTTATTTTTTTTAAGATTTTATTTATTTATTTGAGAGAGAGAGAGAGCACAAGAGGGGAGAGCGGGAGAGGGAGAAGCAGACTCCCTGCTGAGCAGGGAGCCCGATGCGGGACTCGATCCTGGGACTCCAGGATCATGACCTGAGCCGAAGGCAGTTGCTTAACCAACTGAGCCACCCAGGTGCCCCACATTTTTTTGTTTTGTTTTTGCCTTTCAGAGCATTAAAGGACTTGCTCTACTATCTTCCAGCATTCAGGGTTGATGACAGAGATGTCCAATGTCAAGCTGATTTTCATTCTATTGTGATAACCTATTTCCTCTCTTTGGAAGCTAGTAGGATTTTCCTCTTATCTTTGGTATTCCAAACTCTTTTTTTTTTTTTTTAAGATTTTATTTATTCATTTGAGAGAGAGAGAGCATGAGCAGAAGGGAGAGGCAGAGGGAGAAGCAGACTCCCCACTGAGCAGGGACCCCTACCCGGGCCTGGATCCCAGGACTCTGAGATCATGACCTGAGCTGAAGGCAGACGCTTAACCAAATGAGCCACCTAGGCGCTCCTGGTATTCCCAACTCTTCCCACGATGTGTCTAGATTTCTGAAATTCTATTTCACTTTTCAGTCACTCCACCTGGTGGTATTCAGTGGACCCTGTCGGTCTGAAGGCTGGTGTCTTTCTTCAGCTCTGAATCCCCACTTACCATCCCATTCTTTCTTTGGGTACTTCTTCACTCTCATTTTATCTGTTTTGTCCCTTTGGAACTTCTGTCATACAGATATTGGAATTTCTGGGCCTACTCTCCACATCTCATGACTTTTAACTCACATTTTTCTATTTCTTTGTCGTTTCACACTAAGCCTCAGGGGAATTCTTTGGTTTGATTTTCCATGTTATGAATTTCCCCTTACTTGTGTTGGTGTTGACATTCACCCCATCTATTGAGTGTTGGAAGTTAATCTTCGGTTTTGATTAATTGCAATTAATTATTTATGGAAGAAACATACTCTATTATCTCTCTGGGGATAGAAATTATAGTTAGAATGTCTTTATTTTCTCTATCGATTTCCTTTGGTTGTAATTCTTCTAGGTTACGTTTGATGTTACTCTATCGTGGTGCTGGTTTTCTCAAATGTTTGGTGATTCTTGGCCATCTGCCATCCTTATATCTAAAAATCCCTACTAGCTTGCTTATTCTATTGATCATACCTGCTTCTGATGACTATTGGGGTGAGGTGACCTGTCCTTCCTGGAGGGTCAGTAGTCATTGGCATAGTCACTGCCTTGCCTCTCTGGACCAAGTATTCACACCCTCAGATTTAGCTTGGGGACAAATGCTATGTTCCAATGATGGTGATCTTTCTTATTTTCCCATGCCATTATGACTTTTTTTCCTTTCCTTTTCTTTCTCTTTTTTGCCTTTTCTAATTAAGCAAGAATTTTCTGTTATTTAATGGGATTTTGGTTAGGAGGGAGGTCAAATGGGGGTGCTCAGTCCTCCATCTGGCTCTGATCTGCATTTTTAGCAAAACAACTAAGTTTGGAAGTTTGAAACTAACGACATTAGGGCTGAGAGATTTCTTAATGTAAATATATTTCAGCAGAGTTAATGAAAACTTGGAGTGCTTACAAAGTTGGATATATTACATGTGTGACAAATTATATATAAACCAGATTTCATTTCCTGTTTTTTTTTTTTTCAATCAGCAAAGAAAAAATGGCAAGAAAACCAAGTCTCCTGTATTTTAGCTACACATTTTAAGGGATAATGCATATTTAAACATTTTCAGCATTTGCTGTTAAAATGAATAAAACTTTACAATAAAATCCCCCCAAAGCATAAAGTTCCAGCCGGCAATGAGCCCCTCGTTCAGATATGGTCCAGGCTTTGCCTCAGCGGGCCCGTCGGCCTGGGGCTGCTCTTGTTAGCAACCACACTGCCACTCCTCTCACTTGTCTCTCATCACTATGGTGATTCTCGTTAAATAAAGTGAACAGTCCCGATCATGTGCACGGGCGCCTTGTCATTTTTTTTCCTGTGGCTGTCAGTTTCCACAAAACAGAGCCATCTAGTCAATAACTATTTGCTGAATGCCTACTATGTGCTCGCTCCTAGAGGCACAAAGATCAAAAGGACAAAATGCTTTCCCTCAAGGACGATCTCTACAGGGAAGAAAAGGCAAATGACGTAGATTCCGTGGATCAGAGTGGACCCCCAACTTTACGCATTTTGGTAGTTACTGAACTTAAAAGTGTTTTATGCTTGTGTGGGTATAATCCTTTTCCAACCATTTTTAAATTTTTGAATGGGAGATAAGTTACAGGGCTCAAGAATCAGGTGGTATGAGAAGTTATTCTCATCTACTGTTTCACCTCTGCTCACACCCTCTCTGGGTGACCATTTTTATTAGATTCTTGTTTCTACTTCTAATGTTGCCTTATGCAATTGTATATGAATATGTATTTTAATTCTCCTGTCCTAAAAAGGGTGCATGCTATGTACGCACCAATATATCCTGGAGATCCTTTCGTATGGGTCCACAGAGACGTCCCTTGTTGCCTCTCACAGGTCCTTAGAGTCCCCTAGGTGGGATGCCATAGGACGTTAACCAGCCCCTTATTGAGGGCCTTTTGAGATGTTTCCAATCTTTGGCCATTACAATGAATGCCCCAGTGAATAATCTTGTACGTCTGCCATTTGTATGCGTGCTGGGTGTTTGCAGCATCGATTTCCAGAAGCAAGATTGCTGCCTCAGAGGGTACTTGCATCTATAATTTTGGCAGGTTTTGCCTGCTGTCCCCTTTCGGGGTTAAACCATCTTATTCTCTTCCAGCAGTGTTTGAGAGCACCTCTTTCTCCCCTGTGAGGGAATTTCTAATCCTTCCTTGTCTTCGGGGACCAAGGAACCCTGCTTGCACCTTCTTCAAAGCGTTGCATTTGTTCCTGGGTATTATCCAGGTTTCCATTAGCACAAGGAGAGCTGCTCCTAAGTAGACAGTGTGTTCTGCTTGCTTTGTGGTGCACCAGATGAGGAATGGTTGAAGGGAACCCAGAATTTTTAAGGGATGCTGTTGGAGCCCCGGGTGGCTGGGGGCCAGGTCCAAGCTGCTGAGCAGTGGGAGGGAAGATCAGGAACAGATTGTGGAGAACTTGGGCTGCTCTACACCAAGAGCTTTGGATTTTTCCTGCAGGCCACGGGCAGCCACTGAAGGTTTCACGGTGGAGGGAGGAGATGGTGAGAGCCACGTCCAAGGAGATGTTAATTCCAGTGTCCTGTGCAGGATGCGGAAGAGACTAGTGGCCGTACTTCTTGATTCTGAGCACGGACCTGCTGTGGTTTGCCATGGTAATAAATGTGGAATATTGCCATTTAGCAGTTGTCTGTCACATCACATGGAGGGGTTCCGGGAGAGAATCCCTGCACTGGGAGGGGTCATGTCTCTACTACGTGTTCTGACTGGAAGCAGTGAGGGGCCACTTTCCCAGTTGGCTTCGCAAAAGCTGGCCTCATCATTGCCCTTCAACGCACAGTAATGATACACTGAGGCACTTCAAGCTCACCGAGTGGCCGGAGCCTTTGAATCAAGGTTTCTTATCCCCTAATCTTGTGAAATTATTTCCCACTTTTGAGGGAGAGGCCATCCCCGGTCCCAGGCAGCCGTGAAGAGCAGGTGTCAGACCTGAGACAGGAAGGCCAGCCTCCTGAGGTTTTGCTTAGCTGTTTCCTACCCACAGAGTGGCCTTGCCAAACCCCGCCGTCGCCTGCCTCCTCGAGGGTGCTGGGAGCCGCGGTGCTGCGTGCGGTTTCCATGGCAGTGGGCCGTGGGGACAGGCAGCCAGGTGGCTCGCTGGCTCCGCTCGGTGCCGGCTCACCTGCTTTGCTGTCGGCAGCCACCCCCTTCGCTCCTCTTTGGCTCCTGAAGCTTTAGACTGTCTTTTGTTACCCCCTTTATGCGTCTGATCTCTGTGTGAGAGGACCTTCACATTCTGAGCCTATAAAAAGTGTGATTTTGTCTCCAAGCGGATTGAAGAGCAGAAATTCAGAATGCCAGGGTGGAAAAGTACTGGGGGACGGCCCGTCTCTCTCTCTCTCTCTCTCTCTATGAAGCGAGCCTAGAACTCAGGGCTGAGGCCAACCCCGAGGGCTGAGCTTCGGGCAAAGGGCAGTGTGAGGAGCCCTCCCTGGTGGAAAGAGAGGCTCGCTCCCCAGAGGACCCCGGGATCGTCCTCACCGAGGCGATTGGCACCAGGCTATTAGAATTCAGGGTCTGCCCATCCTTGTTTGTCTGATCTCTTTATTTAATTAACTGCAGGCGACTGTGCCTTGCTGTTAGCCCAGAGATGCCGATTTTCCAGTGAGGACACGTTATCCTAGGATCCCAGGAAACTGAGAGCCAGGGGAGGGAAGGGAAGGCTCTCCAGTGGAGAAGGACCTCAAAGTCGGGTACAAGTTCAGCTGTGTTTTCTCAGCCCGTGCTGCTTGATTCAGCAGGCTGGGGCTGTTGTGTTTGCTGTCCCGTGTCAGGACCAGCCAGCTCCGCAGGCAAGGGACCCCGTTGGCCCTGCCCAGCAGGGAGGACGCCAGGCTCCGGGCTCTGCCCTCTGGGGGATTGTGGCTGGACCAGAGCTTTCTCTAATGAGTTAATGCTTAGAAGAATCCCATGACAGGGATGGAGACAAAAGCTCAAGGTCAGGGACAAGGACTCTGTCTTGGGAAGGGGAAGATGCTCTGAGCGAATTCCATCTGATCCAGTCATGGAGGCACCAGTGATGGGGCCATTGGAACACGAGCCTGAAGTCACGTCTTCTTCTTGGACACATTGAAGAATCACCAAACAGAGTGGAGTGTCCAGTGCCACTGGGAAACAAAGAAAAACTCCATTTAAGTCTGCATAGGAGTCAAAGCAGATTTATTTCGTTTTCTTAAGGGACAAAATAGTCTTTGTCCTAATCATCTGCAGTTAAGTCATGAACAGAGACAAGGAAATTCCCTTTGGTAAACCCCCAAACTAATTAAACGCTTGCTTTGGTTTGTAATCCGACCAGGAAAAAGAAAAGGAAAGACAGAAGGAGTGGGTAAGTCAGCCCGTCCTATTATTCCTTGAGCAAATGTTTTTGAGCAGTTATTGACTTTTTTGGCCTGGGAGTAGGCTCCGAGTGAAGCTGAGTTTGCTGGGGATTCGGGATGGGATGGGGAGGACGAAGCTGTCATGGGGACAGGGAACCCAGTGAGATGGTTGTGCGGAAGCCAGAAGGAGAAGAGGTAGGGGGACGGGGTGGAGGGCTGGGTGCAGATTCGAGAGACCCCCAGGATGGGCCAGCTGACTGGGAGCGGGTGCAGGGGGGAAGACACTTAGGTTTCTGGTGTGGACAGACACAAGGCAGGCCATGCAGTGCCCCAGGATGAGGACCTGGTGGGAGAGACCCTGGGCGGGCATGATGGTGGGGGCAGAGGGAAGGAGAATAGTGAGTCTGAGTTTCATGAATGGTGTTAGGTATTTTATCAGTCAGGGCCTACCAGGGACACAGAATCAGCCTATACATGAAAACAGAGAGAGGAGGAGATTGGTTTATTTATTGCAAGGTTTACGTAACTGTAGGCTGCCCAGGCCTGTCTGAAATCTGCAGGAGAAGCCGTGAGGACGGACAGGCCGAAAGCATCAGGGAAGAGCTGACACTGCAGCCCACGGGCTGGATTTCTTCTTACTCAGGGAAAGTTGTGTTCTTAAGGCCCGTCCAGATTATGGGGGATAGTCTCCCTTACTTAAAGTTAACTGGTTGTAGGGATGAATCACGTCTGCGTAATACCTTCGCAGCAACATCTAGACTGGTGGGGGGTGGGATGAAAGGATACCACAGCCTAGCCAACTTGATGCATAAAACTAACCATCATAGGGGCACCTGGGTGGCTCAGTCGGTTGAGCGTTTGCCTTCGGCTCAGGTCATGATCTCAGGGTCCTGGGATGGAGCCCTGCATCGGACTCCTTGCTCAGCAGGGTGTCTGCTTCTCCCTCTCCCTGTGCCCCTCCCTCTGCTCATCCTCTCTCTCTCTCTCAAATAAATAAGTAAAATCTTAAAAAAAAAAACCACAAACAAAAACCTAAGCGTCATAGTTGGCAAGCGACAGAATTGTGAAATATTCAAGTAGTCGGAGATGAAGAAAGTGAAAAATGTGTTCCTCCTGTCCCAAATTCAACCCTGGTTAGGAGTGTTTCCAACTACAGATGGGAGGAGGACTTGGGCGGGAAATAGGCACTGGGGGTCTCTAGCATTTGGGTGGGATGGGAAGTCATGGGTCTTAGGAGTACCTAAGGAGAGTGTGAAGGTCATGGGCACAGGAAGAGAAGGGCAGCTTCTGGAGACGCCATGCATAGGGGACAGGACAGGCGGGGAATGAGGAGAGGGGATATCATGGAGCCTTGCTCTGCAGACTCCCAGCCAGCTCGTGCAGGGCGAGTCCAAAGAAAGTGCCCAGGAAGACAGACGGGGCGAGCACAGAGGGAACGATGGCAGGCTTGGTCTGGCTGGTAAAGCAGGAGGACTCACCTCACCCCAGCCCACCTTTCTGGTGAGGACTCTGCTAACAGCATGTTGAGGAAGGAGAGGTCAAAGCTTTGGCTCTGGGCCCTGGAGAACAGAGGCCAGGGGTCCCTGGTGCTTTGCTTAACATTCGCCTTAGGAGTTTCTGGCTGAGCAGGGTTGTCCTGGAGTCTCACTGGGGGGTTGCCTATAGGAATTTGAGGATAAGAGGCTGGTGCTATGGGAAAAGAGCCGAGTAGACCCAGCCCATGGCAAGAGGAGATGTGAGGAGGAAAGATGACCAGTGTGAGCCCTTCCCGGAGGGCCTTTTGCAGACTATGTCTATGACTTGATTTGGTGCTGCATCCTGTTGTATATGATGGTGCCCCCCCACCCCGGGTTCTCCTCCATCCCCTCTCCCCAAATATGCCAAAACCTGGAGGGGCAGTGACACAGACTGACTCTATGTTAACTGAGTGTGTGTTGAGGTCTGGGCACTGTGCTGGGCCCTTGTGATTTGCAGGGACCCTTGGGGGGTCACCTGGTCCCGTTCCTAGAGCAAGGTCTTTCTTTCAGAGCTTCCCATTACATGGGAGCCCAGGGCACTTGCAGCCAAATGGGAAGAACATTTTTCCCCAATGAGTAACTTGTCTCTTGGACCCGGAATTGCCCGTTTCCGGCTTGTCTTCTGAGGCCAGAGGAACAAGTCTCAAGACAGCTCTTTATGGGAACAGATCTCCTGTCTGCCATCCTTTCTTCTTTTCTTTCTGGGGCTTTTCTTTCTTTGGTCTCTTTGGCTGCTCTGATGACCTTCCACCAGGAAGGTCAGAGTTAGAAAAGGAGCTATGACCATGGAAGTGAGGTTGGAGAGATGCTTAGTCACAAGCAAAAGAACAAGGGCAGCCTCTAGAAATTGAAAAAGGCAAGAGATGGATTCTCCCCTAGCAGCTCCAAAAGGAACACACAGCTCTGCCAACACATTTCAGACTTCTGACTTTTAGAACTGTAAGATAATCAATTTGTTGTTTTAGGCCAGTAAAGTTGTGGTAACTTGTTATAGCAGCAATAGGAAACTAATACATACCCCACCAAAAAAAGTCAATTTTATATCTCTGTAAATTCATTTTATGTTCTATATAGGTCTCTATTCCTTTGGATTCTTCTTTGAACTGGCTGTAATGTCTTATTCATTTTATCATTAGTCAATGAGTTAAATAAAATATTTTAAATGTGCTTATTTTGTATTTTTATGAATTCATAATTTCACTCTTAGAAATTATTTTTGACAGTGTTGCCATTCAATGGGAAAACGACAGTCTTTGCAATGGTGCCATGAAATGGTGCTGGGAAAACTGGATATTCACATGCGAAAGAATGAAGGTGGACTCTTCTCTAACACCATATGCAAAAATTAAGTCAAATGGATAGTAGACCTAAATGTAAGAGCTAAAACTATAAAACCCTTAGATGAAATCACAGGGGAAATTTTCATGACATTGGATTTAGCAATGATTTTTTGGATATGACACCAAAGGAACAGAGAACAAAAGAAAAAAAATGGACAAATTAGATTCCATCAAAATTAAAAACTTCTCTGCCTCAAAGGATACTATCAACAAAATGAAAAGGTAGTCCATGGAATAGGAAGAAATATTTGCAAATCCCCTATCTGATTATAGAATACTCAATAATAGAAAAATCAAACAACTCAATTCAAAATTAGACAAAGGATTTGAATAGACATTTCTCCAAAGAACATAGATAAATGATCAGGAAGCACGTGAAAAGATGCTTAATATCAGTAATCATAAGGCAAATGCAAATAAAAATCACAGTGAGGTACCACTTCATATCCATTAGGATGGCTATGATCAAAAGACCAGAAAACAATGTGTTGGAATGGACAGAACCCTTGCGCATTGCTGGTGGGAATGTAAAATGGTGCATCCACCTTGGAACACAGTAGGACAGTTCTTCCAAAAATTAAACATAGAATCATCACCTGATGCAGCTATTTCACTTCTGAGTATATACACAAAGAATCGAAAACAAGAACTTGAGCAGATATTTACACACTCATGTTCATAGCAGCATTACTCACAATAGCCAAAACGTGGAGCAACCCAAGTGTTCATCAATGGCTGAATGGGTCAACGAAACATGGGTATCTTCATACAATGGAATATTACCAGCTTTAAAAAGGAAGGAAATTCTGATACTTGCTACAAAGTAGATAAACTTTGAAGGCATTCTGCTCAATCAAAGCAGCCAGACACAAAAGGATAAATACTGTATGATTCTGCTTATATGAGGTGCCCAGAGTAGTCAGTTTCATAGAGACAGAAGGT
The DNA here is from genome assembly GCF_011800145.1 of Mirounga leonina. Classification (NCBI taxonomy): domain Eukaryota; kingdom Metazoa; phylum Chordata; class Mammalia; order Carnivora; family Phocidae; genus Mirounga; species Mirounga leonina. Next base: position 1,149,587 of record NW_023270624.1, read on the forward strand.
AGAAGAACAGTGGTTCCAAGCGGCCGGGAGCAGGAGGAAGTGGGGAGTTAGTGTTTAATGATAGAGTTTCAGTTTGGAATGATGAAAATGTTCTGTAGATGGGTAGTAGTGCTGGTTACAACAAAATAAATGTGCTTGATGTCACTGAACTATGCACTTAAAAAATGGTTACAATGGGGGGGGTGCCTGGGTGGCTCAGTCGATTAAGTGTCTGACTCTTGATTTCAACTCAGGTCTTGATCTCAGGGTCGTGAGATTGAGCCCTGCATGGGGCTCCATGCTCAGCAAGGAGTCTGCTTGAAATTCTCTCCTTCTCCCTCTGCCCTGACCTCTGTGCTCCCCTGAGCTCTCTCTCACTCTCTCTAACATAAATAAATAAATAAATAAATAAATAAATAAATAAATAAAATCTTTGGGCGCCTGGGTGGCTCAGTTGGTTAAGCGACTGCCTTCGGCTCAGGTCATGATCCTGGAGTCTCAGGATCGAGTCCCGCATCGGGCTCCCTGCTCGGCAGGGAGTCTGCTTCTCCCTCTGACCCTCCCTCCTCTCATGTGCTCTCTTGCTCATTCTAGCTCTCTCAAATGAATAAATAAAAAAATAAAATCTTTAAAAACACCCCAAAAAACCAAAATCTTTTTAAAAATTAAAAAAAAAATGGTTACAATGGTAAATATTATTTTATATATATTTTATCACAATAAAATAAATCAATTATCTTTTTTTAAAAAAGATTTTATTTATTTATTTGACAGATAGAGACACAGCGAGAGGGAACACAAGCAGGGGGAGCGGGAATGGGGGAAGCAGGTTTCCCGCAGAGCAGGGATCCCGATGCGGGGCTCGATCCCAGGACCCTGGGACCATGACCTGAGCTGAAGGCAGACGCTTAGCGACTGAGTCACCCAGGAGCCCCAATTAATTATCTTTTAATAGAAAGTGATAGGTAGAGGAGACAGGTAAGGGAGACCCAATAGATGCATAATTGGAATCTATAAGGAAGAAACCAAGAGTGAAATCGGAACAAACATTTAAAAAACTACTTAAGAAAGCCCCCCCACCAAACACAGATTTTAATCTACACATTGAGAAAGCACAATGTATTCCAGGGAAAATTGACACAGAACGTCAATGCTGATACCTATCTTAGAAAAATGATTGGACTTTTTAAAGATAAAGACTCCTGCACAGTCAGGCAAAAATGTTACTTGAGGGAAAGGAAATCAGTTGGCATCACACTTCTCCATTGCTCAGAGTCAACACGAAGTCAGAAGACAGTGGAATAACAGCCACAAGATTGCCAGTAAGAGAAAATGTGAGCCAAGGCTTATTTAGCCAAGTTAAACTGTATGAGGCTAGAGACAAGTGTTAAACATTCAGTAACCAACCACAGGGTTCCCTTGAGCACTTGCCTAAGAATCTATTAGAGGACGAGGTTCACTAAGCATGAGATGACAGGAAACTTTGGCTCCAGTTCTGATGGTGAGCACTGGATAGGAATAATCGCAAACAAATACTAAAGTCGTATGTCCTGACAACTTACAAGAAATGGGAGGAAAAGGGAAAGTAGAATAAAAAAAGTGCAGAATGAATAAAAAAAAGAAAGTAGAAAAAATTGGCGGGTTGCCAAGTTAAAGGTGTTTAAACCTTATTTATTTATTTTTATTTATTATTTATTTATTTATTTTTAAAGATTTTATTTATTTATTTGAGAGAGAGAGAATGAGAGCGAGCAAGCACATGAGAGGGGGGAGGGTCAGAGGGGGAAGCAGACCCCCCGCCGAGCAGGGAGCCCGATGCGGGACTCGATCCCGGGACCCTGGGATCATGACCTGAGCCGAAGGCAGTCACTTAACGACTGAGCCACCCAGGCGCCCCAAGACTTAAAGATATTTTTAAAACGAACAAGTGGTAGGATTTTAAGCACACTTAAGTCAAAGGTAAACAAAGATAGATAAAGCATTAGGCACACAACGGTAAAGAAAAATAAAACAATGTCCTAAATTGGGATGTAGAGGACAGGGAGGGAATGGGAAAGAAGGAGCTAGAACCTACCACTGTGCCCCTCCCCCCCCCGCCCCTGCACTGTTCATAGTGGGGAGATAATGAACATCTGAAAAAGGAGGGAGCAAGAGTTGTCATATACAGATTTAACATATGAGCACTTCCACGGCCTGTTAGTCTGGCTCTGGCCAACGAGCTCCATTCCAGGGCTCCAAGGACATGTGCCTGACTGCCTGTTTCAGGTCCTGGGGACACAGAGCTGGGGAAAAAAATATTTATTTTTTTTTTTAAAGATTTTTATTTATTTATTCATGAGAGACAGAGAGAGAGAGAGGCAGAGGGAGAAGCAGGCTCCCAAGGAGCAGGGAGCCCGATGCGGGACTCGATCCCAGGACCCTGGGATCATGACCTGAGCCGAAGGCAGACGCTCAACCATCTGAGCCACCCAGGCGCCCGAAAAAAAGATTTAACACATAATATCTTGGGCATAATTTTAGTTTATTTTTTATTATTTTTTTAAACTTAGGTAATCTCTACACCCAGCGTGGGGTTAGAACTCAACCACCCCAAGATCAAGGATCATAGGCTCCTCCAACTGAGCCAGCCAGGTGCCCCTTATGCATAATTTTAGTAATCAGTGAAATAAAAATACAAACCTTGCCAAAATTAGAACAATAATAAAATAATTTAATAACAAAAATACCTATATATAATAGTAGGTAAGTACATTATATAATAGAATTAAGGAGACACATATTTCATATCAATAAATATAAATGCGCTAAACTCGTCTTTTAAAAGAGATTTTCGGATTAGATCACGAAGTAAAATCGAAATCTGTGTTGCATACTAGCGACAAACCCAAAACACAGATTCAGGAAAGGTTTAAAAACAAAAGAATAGGCAAGGCATAATAGCTAAATGCAAAACAAAACAAAACAAAACAAAAACAAAAAAAGAGGTGTACTCTGAATATAGAAAAGATAGAACTTAGATAAAAAGTATTAAATGAGCCAAAGAAGAATACTTTATGATGCTGAAGTTTACAATTCTCAACAAAGATATATCTATTCATCAAGGAGTAGCAACTGTTGGAAAACCTGGGTAACCATTTGGAAAAATATAAAGTTGGATTCATACCTCACAATGCTCATGATGCTAAGTCTCAAATGGATCAAATATTTGTTTTTTTTTTTTAAGATTTTATTTATTTATTTGAGAGAGAGAGAATGAGAGGGAGCACATGAGATGGGGGAGGGTCAGAGGGAGAAGCAGACTCACTGCTGACAGGGAGCCCAATGCGGGACTCGATCCAGGGACTCCAGGATCATGACCTGAGCCGAAGGCAGCCGCCCAACCAACTGAGCCACCTAGCCGCCCCGGATCAAATATTTGAATTAAAAAAATGAAACGATAAAATTACTAGAAGATCCCATGGCAAATTTCTTTATGACCTTGAAATGGGGATATCCTTTCTATCACTCAAACTGAAGAGCCATAAAATAGGTCTGATAAATTTCATTATATTAAGAGTGAAAACATTCTGCTTTTAGAAAGTTGGAGCAGATACACTTTTCCCCATTCTTCCTAAGTACTACTGAAACTCCTGGAAAACAAATATAAGGTGGAGAGATAGGGCAGAGTGACAAAAGCCTCAACAAAGCCAGCTGTCTGTGGCCAAAGGACCAGGAGAGAGACATCCTACCAAGACAGAAACTTTTAGACAATAACCACTCCATGTCAGCCAGACTCCACAGGAAAAATGACCCCCCCATCATCAGAGTCTGTGTGAAGAGCCTAGATTTCCATACTTGCTAATGAGGCACCCCAATCTATGGCCTCATCATCGGGTGGTGTCAGAGAAGGCCAAGTGAGGAGCCAGGATTTGTATTTCTGCTTGGTGAAAACAAAGCAATACCACCCCAGCACCTGCTGTGTTCGGGGCGACTGTGTGGGGAGCCCAGACCTCCACCTGCACTCAGCGATAATAGAACACCCCTTTGCCTCCTTGTTGGGTGTTGTTGGAGGGGACTTAGGGAGAGTCAGGAATTTAACCACTGCTTAGCAGTACCAAGGAGCCCCTTCCCCACCAGGAAGACATATTTTTTTTTTTTTAGATTTTATTTATTTATTTGACAGAGAGATAGAGAGCACAAGTAGGCAGAGAAGCAGGCAGAGGGAGACGGAGAAGCAGACTCCCCACTGAGCAGGGAGCCCGACGTGGGGCTCAATCCCAGGACCCCAGGATCATGACCCGAGCCGAAGGCAGCCGCTTAACCGACTGAGCCACCCAGGCACCCCTCCACCAGGAAGACATATTAAGCTTAAATGTATATGCATCAAATAACAGAACCATAAAATATGCACAGCAGAAACTGGAAAAAAAATTGAAAGAAGAGATAGACAACTTCACAATTCTAGTGGAAAACTTCAACACCCCTCCTCAACAATTAATAAGACAAATTAGACAGAAAATCATCAATACCAAGATCAAAAAAATCAATACCAAGATCGAGTTGACATTTACACAACGTCCCACCCAACACAGTGGAGCACATATTCTTCTCAAGCCCCAACAGATCATACACGAAGGTAGACCATATCTGGTGCCATAAAACAAACCTCAAGAAATGAAAAAGAACTGAAATCATACAGAATATGTTTTCCAAATACACGGGAATCAAACTAGAAATCACTAACAGAAATAAAACAGGAAATCTCCAAACACTTGGAAACTAAGCAGCACATTTCTAAACAATCCATGGATGAAAGAAGAAATCTTTACTTTTTTAAAAGAAAGAGAGAGTGTGCAAGCGGGGAGGAGCAGAAGGAGAGGGAGAGAGAGAACCTTAAGCAGGCTCCATGCCCAGAGCAGAGCCCCACATAGGGGCTCGATCTCACAACCCTGAGATCACGACTTGAGCTGAAATCAAGTCGGGTGCTTAACTGATGGGTCCACCCAGGTGCCCCAAGAAATCTTAAGGGAAATAAAAAAATACATTGAAAATGAAAATATAGCATGAAAATTTATGGAATGCAGTTAAAGCCATGCTGAAAAGACAACTTATAGCACTAAATGTTTACATTAAAAGGGGGGGAATGTCTTAAATTCATAATCAAGTTATCACTCAAGACCTTAGAAAAAGAAGAGAAAACTAAATGGAAAGCAAGCAGAAGGAAGGAAATATAATAAAGATGAGATCTGAAATGAATGAAATTGAAAACAAAACGATAGAGAAAATCAATGATACAAAAACCTAGTTTTTTGAAACGTATGGATAAAATTGACAAAGAATTGGCAAAGCTGACAAAGAAAAAAGAGAGCAGACACAGATTACTAAGGTCAGGAATAAGACAGACCAGGCAGACACATCAGAAAGAACAAAACGGAAATACTGTGAACAACTCTATATGGGAACATTTGACAACTTAGATGAAGTGGACCAATTCCTCGAAAACACAAATTCTGTAACTCACCCAATATGAAACAGTTATTGTAAATAGCTCTATTGCCATTAAGGAAATTAGATCCATAATTTAAAAACTCCCCCCAAAGGAATCTCCAGGGCTAGACAATTTCACTGGTGAATGCTAACCAAACATATAAAGAAGAATTGGGGCACCTGGGTGGCTCAGTCATTAAGCGTCTGCCTTTGGCTCAGGTCATGATCTCAGGGTCCTGGAATTGAGCCTGGCGTCGGGCTCCTTGCTCAGTGGGAAGCCTGCTTCTCCCTCTCCCACTCCCCCTGCTTGTGTTCCCTCTCTTGTGTTCTCTTTCTCTGTCAAATAAATAAAATAAAATCTGTAAAAAAATAAAGAAGAATTAACATCAGTTTTACACAATCTCTTCCAGAAAATAGAAGAAAACACTTCCTAACTCATTTAATCAAGCCACTATTACCCTGATACCAAAACCAGACAAAGACAGTCCCAGACAAGTGACAAAAGATTAAAAAAACTACAGACTAATTTATATATATATAATATACATAATGTATCATATCATGTATTTTGATACAATGTAGATATCCCACATGTATACAGATGCAAAATTATTTTCTTCCTGCCAATTTAATTTATTTTTATTTCTTAATTTCAGCTTTATTGAGGTATAATTGACATGTAAAATTGTAAGATATTTTTTAAATTATTAAAAAAATAAGCAAATAAAATTTGTCAATATATGGAAACAATTAGATACCATGACCACGTGGGGTTTGTTCCAGGATGCAAGGTTGTTTCAACATTCAAAAATCAATTAATGCGGGGTGCCTGGGTGGCTCAATCAGTTAAGCGTCTGCCTTCGGCTCAGGTCATGATCTGGGATCGAGTCCCGCATTGGGCTCCCTGCTCAGCGGGGAGTTGGCTTCTCCCTCTCCCTCTGCTGCTCCCCCTGCTGGTGCTCTCTCTCTCTCTCTCTCTCTCTCTGCGTCAAGTAAATAAATAAATAAAATCTTAAAAAAATCAATTAATGCAATGTGTCATATTAACAAACTAAAGAAGAAAAATCACATGATCCTATCAGTCGATACAGAAAAAGCATTTGATAAATTTGAACATCTACTCATGATAAATTTGAACATCTACTCATGATAACTCCCAGGTAACTAGAAATAAGAGGAGAATTTCTTCAACTTGATAAAGATCATCTTCAAAAACTCTATAGCTAACATCATACTTAATGGTGAAAGATTAGATGCTTTCCCCCTAAGATGAGGAACAAGGGAAGGATGTCTGTTTTCACCACTGCTATTCAACATAGTACTAGAAGTTCTAGCTAGTGCGAGTCAAGAAAATTAAAGAAAATCTGTACCATTAGAAAGGAAGAAATGAGACTGTTTCTACTGGGGCGCCTGGGTGGCTCAGTCGGTTGAGCATCTGCCTTTCGCTCCAGTTGTGATTCTGGGGTCCTGGGATCGAGCCCTGAGTTGGTCCCTGCTCAGCAGGGAGCCTGCTTCTCCCTCCCACTCTACCTACTTGTGCTCTCTCTCTCTCTCTGTCAAATAAATAAATAAAATCTTAAAAAAAAGAGACTGTTTGTATTTGTAGACAACATGTAGGGTTTACATAGAAAATCCCAAGTAATCTACAAAAACCTATAAGTAAAAGTGATTTCAGCAAGGCTACAGGATACAAAGTCAATTGTATTTCTATATACTAGCAGTGAACACATGGGCACTGAAATTAAAATTTAATACCATTTATAATTGCCTAAAAAAAGAAATACTTAGGAGTAAATCTCACAAAACGTGTAGGATTTATATGCTGAAAACTACACAGTGCTAATGAAAGACATCAAAGAAGACCTAAATAAATGGAAAGACATACCATGTTCGTGGATTAGAAGACTCAACATAGTAAAGATATTAGTTCTCCCCAAATTGATATATAGGTCTGACACAATTGCTATCAAAATCTCAGCAGATTTTTTAAATTTTTATTTATTTATTTTAAATTTTATTTAAAAAAGATTTTATTTACTTGAAAGAGAGAGAGAGCAGGAGTGGGGGCTTGGGGAGGTCAGAGGCAGAGAGAGAAGCAGACTCCCTGCTGATTAGGGAGCCCAATGCGGGGCTCGATCCCAGGACCCCAAGATCATGACCTGAGCTGAAGGCAGATGCTTAACCAACTGAGCCACCCAGGTACCCCTCAGTTTTATTTTTCTGAAGTAATCTCTATACCCATCGTGGGGCTTGAACTCGCAACTCTGACCGACATCCAGAATTGCACGCTCTACTGACTGACCCACCCAGGCGCCCCAGATTTTTTTTTTTATATAGACAAGATTATCCTTAAATTTACATGGAAAGGAAAAGGAACTATAATAGCTAAAACAATTCTGAAAAAGAAGAATAAAGTATTCGGCGCCTGGGTGGAGGCGATCAATGGTGGAGGGATGATTGGAACAGAATCCAGAATCCAGAAATAGCCCCAAACAAGTAGGGCCAACTGATTTCTGATAAAGATGCAAAAGCAATTAAAGGAAGAATAGTTTTTTCAACACATGGCACTAGAATAATTGGACATGCCTATGTTAAAAAATGTTCTTTGACCTAAAACTTACACTTTACACAAAAATTAACTCAAGATGGCTTGAAGACTTAAATGTTAAATGTAAAACCATACATTTTTTAGAAGATAATGTGAGAAAATCTTCAGGACATAGTTCTTGGTAAAGATTTCTTGAACATGCACTAAAAGAACAATCTGTTAAAAAAAAACAAACCGGATAAATTGGACTTCACCCAAGTTGAAAACTTTGCTTTCTGAAAGATTCTGTTAAGAAAATGAAAGGACAAGCTATAGACTGGGAGAAAATATTTGTAAAAACCATGTATTTGACAGAGGATTTGTATCTAGAATATATACTCTCAAAATTCAGCGGTGAACAATTCAGTTAGAAAATGGGCAAAAGACATGGGGAGACATTCATTAAAGAGGATACACAGGTGGCAAGTAAGCACAAGAAAAGATGTATTTCCATAGACAATATGGAAAAGCAAATGAAGAACATGATGAGATATGTCTACCAGAGTGGATAAAATAAAACATAGTGACAAGTCCAGAGACATATCCACAAAAAGTTTGCTAACACCCATGTCCAGGAGATTACTATGCATGTTTTCTTTTAGGAGTTTTATGGTTTCAGGTCTCACATTTAGGTCTTTAATCCATTTTAAGTTTATTTTTCTGTATGACATAAGAAAGTGGTCCAATTTCATTCTTTTGCATGTGGCTATCCAGTTTCCCCAACAACATTTGTCGAAGAGACTTTTTCCCATTGCATATTCTTGCCTCTTTTTGTCCAAGATTAATTGACCATATAATCATTGGTTTATTTCTGGGCTTTCTATTCTGTTCCATTGATCTATGTGTCTATTTTTGTGCCAGTGGGTGAAATATATATATATCTATATATATCTGTATATCTATATATATTAAAAAAGGACACTGTCATTGGATTTAGGGCTAATCTTAACTCCCGAATGACCTCATCTTGACATCTTTTTTTAAAAATTTTATTTATTTGAGAGCGAGAGAGCACGGGCGAGCAAGCATGAGTGGGGGGGGGGAGGGGAGAGGGAGAAGCAGACTCCCTACTGAGCAGGGAGCCCCATGCGGGGCTTGATCCCAGGACTCTGGGATCATGACCTGAGCCAAAGCCCGATGATTAACCGACTGAGCCACCCAGGTGCCCGAGATCTTTAATTATACTTGCAAAGGCCCTTTTTCTAAATAAGGTCGTAGGCACAGATTCTGGGGATTAGGAACTGGACCTAGCTTTTTGGAGGCCCCCCCTCTGCAGAGATGGAAAGAGGATTTGTGGTTACCAGGGATCAGTATGGTGGGGAGAAGGCAGCAGGTATGACTATGAAGGAGGAGCTCTAGAGGGAGATGCCTGGGGTGATGGATGAGTTCTGATTTGCAGTGGTGGTTACATGAATTTCTACATGTGATAAAATGACTCGCATTTTACCAACGCCGATTTTCCTGGTGCTGATGTTGTTCTGTGGTTACATAAGAGGCTATCCTTGGGAGAAGCTGGGTGGTGGGCATAAGAGGACCTCTCTCTACGTTCCTTGCAACTTCCTGTGATTCCATAACTATTTCAAAATAAAAAGCTAAAAACCGTTACACACGTACACACAAACATAAGCAAAGTCAAAAGGCAAATGATACACTGGCAAAAATATTTCTAACTAATTTCACAAAGGGATAAATTGCCCAAAATAGATTAGATGGCAGATGGTCTTGAGAGATGGCCACCGCTAGTTTTTTCCTTCCTTGTAGCCCCCATCCCTTCTCCCATCCAGGGTTAGAGTCTATTTCCCATCCATTGAGTCTGGGCTGGCCTGTGATTCTCTATGACTGATAGAACGTAGAAAAGATGTCCTATGACTTCTGAATCTAGGCTTTAAGGGGACTGGCAGCTTCTTGTGTCCTCCTTCTTGACAGGTAGCCACCATACACGAAAACTGACTGCCCCAGGACCATCATTCTGTGAAGAAGCCCAAGCCAGCCCCTTGAAGAGGCCACACCGGGAGCATCAAGACCCAACGGTCAAGTGAGTGAAGTCTTCTTGGACAGTCCAGCTCAGCCCGGCTGTCAGCTGAATGCAGCCAGGTGAGTAAGCCCAGCTGGCTGCAGTCTGAGAAGAACCGCCCAGCTGAGTCCGTTCGACCCCAGAATCCTGAGGAATAATAAATCATTGTTCTTTTAAGCCACTAAGTTTTGGAATGGATTGTTACAGAATCAAGGGTTCTGATCCCTAATTCCAACACGAAGGGTTTTCCCACACCACCAAGCAAGCAATTCTCTGACAGCAGCTGGGTGCTCTACAGTTCAACTCAATCGTGATGCTGTTTCGCTGGAGAGAGCGTCGGATCCCACAGGTTAAGGGCCTTGTCCTGCAAGACTGCTCTCCCCCCCCATGCCAGTAACAAATCCAGGTTATCACCTGTGCTTCTGATCTACCAGCTATTCATTGGAGGTGCCGACGATCCCCTCCGTGGGTTTGTTTAATCTGCTAGAGAGGCTCACAAAACCCAGATGAAACACTTCACTTACTAGAACACTGGCTTGTTAGGAAGGACAGAACTCAGGAACAGCCAGATGGAAGAGATGCAGCGGGCAAGGTATGGGGATGGAGCGTCCGTGACCTCTCCAGGGGCGCCGCTCTCCCCAGATCTCCCTGTATTCACCCACCCGGATGCTCTCAGAACCCCATTCCTTTTGAGTTTTTATGGGGGCTTCATTCCATAGGCGTGAGTGATTAAATCATTGGCCACTGGTGAGACTGATTCAACCTCCAGCCTCCCTCCCCTCCCCTCCAGCAGGGGTGGGACTGAAAGTTCCAACCCTCTAATCTCTGGCTGGTTCTCTCTACAGCCCGCCCCCATCCTTAGGTGGGGTCCAAAAAGTCACCTCATTAACATAACAAAAGACACCTTTGTTATGCTCACTGGTCTCTTAAGAAATTCTGGGGGATTTTGGGAGCTCCGTGTGCCAGAAATGGGTCAAAGACCAAACACATATTTCTTATTATAAATCACAACATCATACATAGCAATAGATAACTTAAATAGAGACCAAGAGCCCAAAAGAAAAATGGGCAGAGGAAATAGTTCATAGAGAAAGGAATGCAAATGGTCCTTAAACATCAAGAGATGCTCCACCTCACTCCTAAGAGAGATCCACGTTAAACTACCCAGACACCATTTCTCACAAACCAGTTGGCAACAACCCAACATTTGAAAGGACATGGTTGGTGTGATGGTAAGGAATTAGCTCTGGTGGTGGAGAATGCAGAATTGTACAGCCCTTATGGAGAGCAGCGTGGTATCATCTATAAAAAATTCAAACGCACTTATCTTTTGACCCAGCCACCCCGCCGCTGGGACTTGGTTGTACAGATAGAAATGAACAGGTATGACATGGCCCGTGGAAGAGGTCGTACACCACGGCATCGTGTCTGTAATGGCAAAAAGACTGGAAAGGAGCCAAGGGCCTGCCAAGAGGGAACCGCTTACATCAGCATGAACCACCCCTGTAAAAAGGAAGGGGGATGTGCTGTAGGATATAATAAGTGGAAAAGAAGGTGCAGAAGAGTGTGCAAATTATATCAACTTTCTGTAAGGAAAGGGTGGAAAACAGGAATAAATATATTTGCATTTCCTGGTATTTGCAGAAAGAAATACAGAAAAAATAAACAGAAAATGATTATGGATGAGGGGGGTAGGAGTTAGAATTTTCTGTGTATATTTCGATGCCCATTTTATATTTGTTAATGTCATTTTGACTCTTTTTTTTTTTTTTTAAGTAGGCTCCACACCCAGCACGGAGCTCAATGCAGGACTTGAACTCAAGACCCTGAGATCAAGACCTGAGCTGAGATCGAGAGTCGGATGCTTAAGTAAGGGGCACGAGGAATGGGGAATGACTTGATGGGGATGGGGTTTCTTTTAAGGATGTTGAACTTGTTCTAAAACTGGTTGGCAGTGATAGTTGCATGACCGTGAGAATATGCTGGAAACCACTGAACTGTATACAGTAAATGGTGAATTTTATGCGATGTGAAGTATGTCTCAATAAAGCTGGAGAAAGGGAAGGTGCCCACAAAAGTTCAGGAATGAGAAGAAGATATACGCAAGATGCAGCGAAGATGAAAATGATTGCAGAAAATAATATGGATGACTCGATGCCCTTCTATCCAAAACATCCTAAAAACATCTAGAAAATACAATTAAACAGATTGCCTCAAGAAGAAATAGAAAACCTGAACGAATAGCCCATAACATTTAAAGGACCTAAACTATGAGCAAACAATCTTTCATACAGGAAACAATAGATTGAGGTAAGTTTAAAAAACCTTAAGGATATTCATCTTAGTCTTTTCTTTTTTTTTTCTTTCAGATTTTTTTTTTTTAAGTAATCTCTACGCCCAGTGTGGGGCTTGAACTCACAACACTGAGATCAAGGGTTTCATGCTCCACAAACTGAGCCAGTCAGCTGCCACTAGATCATCTTTGTCTTAAACTGTTCTGCTCATAAAAGAGGAAATACTCTCTAGCACATCTCATAGTACTTAAAATAACTGAGATACTAAAACTAGAAAAGAAAATGAGGAGAAACGTCAATTATGGGCCAATCTACTTCTGAACACGGATGCCAAAACCTTGTAAGTAAAGTATCAGCACAGTGAATCCAAGCAATATAGATAAGAATATCAACAGTTCATGTCAAGGTTGTGACATTCCAGAAACTCAATGTTGATTTAACAGTGGAAAGTCTATAGTGAATCCAACACATTAACGGGCAGAGGCAGAAAACTGCAGATGATATTCTCAGTTGATGCAGAAAAATAATTTGATAAAATTCAAAAGTCACTCATGATTAAAAGAAAAACACACACACAGGGACGCCTGGGTGGCTCAGTTGGTTAAGCATCTGCCTTCGGCACAGGTCATGATCCCAGGGTCCTGGGACCGAGCCTCACTTTGGGCTCCCTGCTGAGCAGGGAGCCTGCTTCTCCCTCTGCCTGCTGCTCCCCCAGTTTGTGCTCTCTCTCTCTCTCTCTGACAAATAAATAAATAAAATATTAAAAAGAAAAGAAAAAGGGCGACCAAATAGTAATGATTGTCTGATATCTGATACTGTTTGATATATGATATCATTATATAAATAGAATCCCCCCTCCCAATTTACAAACAGAGAACTGGAATTAATTAGGTGGTTTAATGAGTTGCTGGATATATAATCAATACACAAAAAGTCGATTGTGTTTCTGTGCTCCCAAAAATGATAGAAAATCAATTTACCAACACAACAAAACATATGGGGTGCCTAGCGATCAAGCCAGCAAATATCTTGCCTGGGACTTGTACATGCCACAGTTCCAACAGCCTTGGGAGGCCCCCAAATACAGCAATAGGAGGAGAGTAAAGGTGGAGTCTGGGGCTGTGGGATTTTCCTGGATCAGCCTCCAGGACACAGTCAGAATGTCCTGAGTCAAGGAGAATATTAAATAGACAACATAGGAAGCTCCTGGAGCAGCGAGCCCCCTAAAAGCTGGATCACTTCATCCTGCCGTCCCTGAGGTATACACCTGGTGGTGCTGACCGAACCGGGGTGTCTCCAACCACTCCTGCCTTCGCACCTGCACCACACATGAGGCCCATGGTGGGTCTTCCTAACCTCCAGGGCAGACGTCCCCTTTCGCTCCCTGTCCCAGCGGCTGGGGAGGGGCACTCTGGTCGAACCCTAGTGCGTGCAAAGGCATGACGGGGAAGTATGTTTGGGGCTCACATTACACATGCTTCAAAGCCACCCTGGGCAGGAATGCACGGCCTGGGCCCCCAAAGACAGAAAAACCCTGCTGCCCTTATAGAGCCGTGTGGGTGCTCTCTCCTGGGGGCCTGGGAGGGAAGGCGGAGGAGGCCTTTGGAACTTTCTCCTGTGTGGGTGGCTGAAAGGCCAGGGTCCCAGGAGAGAGACGCCTGGGAGCAGAGATTTGGCAGTAGCCCAGGTGCCTCTCCACTACCCCCCCCCGCCTCCCCACCCCCGCCCCGGCTCTTGGATCCTGTTCAGGGACCCCCAGACCCAGGTCAGAGAGGGTGGCCGGATGCCACGGGCTTGGGGTTGGAGACTCTGCTCACCCAGCTCCCTGACCTTGTGTGGCGCGGAGAATTTCTGAGCTGCATGCTGGGCAGATGCCAACTGGCCCATAACAGCATCCTGAATTGTGCAGAGCAGAAAAGGTGGTTTCTTGTTGTCACGGCCTCAGATTTCAGGAGCGGGCAGGAGGCCTTGGGTTACAATGGCCTTGTCATCCCAAGGACAGGGAGAGGGGCTGTTCTTCTGGATGCTGATGGATTAATGACAAACCTTAGGAGTTTGGGTGTCCTTGCCCTGCAAACCGAGCCTCAACACAGACTCTAGCATTTTCACTCTGGTTGGAATTTGTGCTTATTACTGCCACTGTAGTACCATCCCAGCGAGTATGGCTTAAATGTCAAGATATATTTTTCAGGTACATAAGACACCAAAGAACACAGCTGTCTGGGAGAGTGAATTTTAATTAGCACAGGGATCCCATAAAACCTCCTGAGCCCTGACGAGGCAGCCCTGCTAGGCTTTGTTCAGCCCTGGGTGTTTATTACAGACCCCGATGGCTGGTGATAGTGTCTAAAGGACACCGGGAGAGCGTTAGTGGGAACTGGTTTTGACTTTCAAACCTTATCTGTTAAGTCCCTCCTGCCAAATACCTCTGGAGAAAGAAACAGGGCTACATAAAGGCACTTAATGAATAGCTAATAGGGTGTGTTACCCAAAGGAAGGCTCAGGGGCGTCATGCCAGGTGGAAACCCCCTTACTGGTTCTTACCTTCATGTCTGCTTCTCCACACCCACTCTCTGCCTCGCAGGCACCACCCGGAAAAGCAAGGACACCCTTCTTTGAGGTCAACACAGACTCATCCAGTCCAGCCAGCCCCACCCTGGCGGCGGGGCACTCAGACAGGAGTGGTGAGGTCTTGACCTTTGGAAAGCTCACAGCCTGACACGGAAGCACGCAGGCTGTGACACAGAGTGACAGGGTCCCCGAGTGATGGCGTAGTTGAGGGCTCCGTGAACACGGAAGAACATGGCAAAGAAGCCGTGCGCGCTTGAGTGTGTGTGTGTGTGTGTGTGTGTGTGACGGGAAGGTGGCGAGCTGGTTAAGTAATATCTGGATCTTAGGAGAGAAATGCAATTTTGCTAGGCCAAAGGGGCAAAACAAATTTGCTATTGATATTGAAGAAATGAAATATTGTAAAGGAATACATATTTTTAATTTTAATCTTTGTTTTTAAAGATTTTATTTGTTTATTTGACACAGAGAGCGAGAGCATGAGCAGGGGGAGGGGCAGAAGGAGAGGGAGAAGCCGACTCCCCGCTGAGCAGAGAGCCTGACCCGGGACTCGATCCCAGGACCCTGAGATCATGACCTGAGCCAAAGGTGGATGCTTAACTGACTGAGCGACCCAGGTGCCCCGGAATACCTATTTTTTAAACAAAAAGAGATACAAGTGGCTAATGAGCACATAAAAAGACACTCAATATCATTAGCTCTCATGGGAATGTAGATTAAAGCCACAGTGGGAGCCACTCCATACTCAGTAGGGTGGTGAGGATGAAGAAGTCAGATAACAGCAAGCGTTGGTGAGAACATGGAGAAATTGGGAACCTCACACACTGCCGGTGGGACACAAAACACGGCAGCCAGCTGGGAAGACAGCGTGGCCGTTCCTCACAAGGTTAAACATAGGACCCAGCAATTCCACTCCTGGGTAGGTACCTGAGGAAAATAAAAACATGTGTTCACACAAAAACTAGCACGTGAATATTCAGAGCGGCATTATTCACAGTAGTCCTAAAGGGGAAATGAATCCCAAATCCACTGATGCACAGGACAAAATGTGGCATATTTTTTAAAGATTTTATTTATTTATTTGAGAGATAGAGAGCGAGTGTGTGTGTGCGTGGGCCTGCCTGCATGAGGTGGGGGAGGGGCAGAGGGAGAAGCAGACTCCCTACTGAGCTGGGAGCCCGATGTGGAGCTTGATCCCGGGACCCTGAGATCATGACCTGAGCCGAAGGCAGACGCTTCATGACAGAGCCACCCAGGCTCCCCAAATGTGGCATATTTATATATGATAGAATATCACTTGGCAAGATAAACGAACAAAGTCCCAGTACACGGAACAGTGTGGATAAGACTTGAAACATGTTCAGTAACATACATCAGTCATAAATGACCAGCTATGTGATTCCATTTACGTGAAATGTCTGGAAGAGGCAAATCTGTAGATACAGAAAGTAAATTAGTGATTGCCTTGGGCTGGGAGGGGGAAGGGAGTGGAGTCTAATGGGTATGGGATTTTTTTGGTAGGGGGAGGGTAATGAAGATGTTCTAAGATTGATTAGGATGGTGATCGTGCAGCTCTCTGAATACACTAAAAAACTATGGAGCTATATGCTGAATTTTATGGTATGTGAGTTATATCTCAATAAAGCTATTTTTTGTTTATTTGTTTTTTAGAGAGAGGGGTGGGGTGGGGGCAGAGGGAAAGGGAGAGAGAGAATCCCAAGTAGGCTCCACGCCCAGCATGTGAGCCCTGAGATCATGACCTGAGCTGAAATCAAGAGTCGGATGCTTAACAGACTGAGCCACCCAGGCATCGCCAGGCCATTATTTAAAAAACAGAATTCCCGGGGCGCCTGCGTGGCTCAGTCGGTTAAATGCCTGCCTTCGGCTCAGGTCATGATCCCAGGGTCCTGGGATCGAGTCCTACGTCAGGCTCCCTGCTCAGTGGGGAGTCTACTTCTCCCTCTGCCCCTCCCCTAACTTGTACTCTCTCCCTCTCTCTCAACCAAGTGAATAAAATCTTAAGACAAAACAGAATTGCCTAGCTAGTGGGAAGGGCATGCCGGGCTGAGGAACAGCATTGCAAAGGGGCGTGTTTGGGAACGTGGAACTTTTGGATTTCCTTTGAAGGCCATGGTGGGCCAGGGAGAAATGGGAATAGGGGAGTCGCAAGCAGAAGAAAGAGTGTTTCAGAATGGAGAGCAGGTGACTGACGCCAGGGCTGAACCCGGGCAGTGGGGGCTAGGTTTGGGGAAGAGGACGTAGATTTGAGATCCAGGTAGAATGCCTAATCAGTGTAGGGGAGTGGGGGGAAGGGCCAAGGAGAGACCCCTGGGGGACCCTGGGGACAGAGGGCGGTCCTACAGCGAGAATCCCTCTGTGCCCCTTGCCCCTGCTGTTGCTAATTACCTCATCAGTGCATCCACCACGGCCTGGCCTCATGCACGGACGAGGATGGACTCCCAGCCACAGCCGTGTCCCGAAGAGGACAGGGGACGGAGTGGTGAGCCCAGACGTGGCGGGAGGGATCGGGGTCGGTTTCCTAGACAGGGAGCTTGGTGCTAATCCTTCCACAGATTTCTCATCGATTTTATTTTCATTAGAAAAGATGGCAGAAAAATCCAAAATGGAATCTGAAAACAAGCCAGCAAATGAAAAGCCCCTGAACCGCCCCCACTCCCTTCAGGGACCGCTTTACCTTTGAGAGCTGAGGCTCGGGGTTGTGGTCCAGCTACTTAACTTCTTGACTCCGTGGTGTCTTCATTTGCAAAACGTACCTCCCTCAGAACCACAGTGAGCATGAATGGTGACCGTGGACACAGGTCGTTTGGCATCGAGGTCAGGGTGCAGAGCGAGGGTTGTGTGAAGGCCAGCCAGAGGCCCCATTCTGGCCCCATCACAGGTGGCCACTGCTTACCCATTGGAAGGATGAACTAGGTCTCGTTCTGGGTTCTTCCTTCCCTTAGCTGGGTGTCGTGAGTGTTTATCATATTGCTACTGTGTGTGTGTGTGTGAATATCTTGAGGAGGCTTTTTTTTTTTTAATTTTTTTTTCAATTGCTCGCGAGAGTGAGCAAGCACAAGCAGGGGGAGCGGCAGGCAGAGGGAGAAGCAGGCTCCCCGTCGAGCAGGGAGCCTGATGCGGGGCTCGATCCCAGGACCCTTGGGATCATGACCTGAGCCGAAGGCAGACGCTTAACGACGGAGCCACCCAGGCGCCCCTAAGAATTATTTTCTTATTGAGATGTAATTGAGAGGTAATATTATATTAGTTTTGGGTGTACAACATAATGATTTGATATACATGCTTAGTCTTTCTTTTTTCTTTTTAAAAAATTTTTAAAGATTTTATTTATTTATTTGACAGAGAGAGAGAGAACACAAGTAGGCAGAGTGGCAGACAGAGGGAGAGGGAGAAGCAGGCTCCGCACTGAGCAGGGAGCCCCATGTGGGACTTGATCCCAGGACCCTGACATCATGACCTGAGCCGAAATCAGACACTTAACCGACTGAGCCACCCAGGCGCCCCTAGTCTTTCTATCATTTTAAGGCCCCATCCCTTTCTGTTGTGCTGATATGTCATTATTAGTATTATTATCAGTATGTTTAGTAAACCCTGTGTGATAAGCTGAGGCTGTCTCTAATTTTGTAAGGATGTGCGAAACATCTCTGTTTTGGGTCCCCATTGCAGTCAGGACTCTGGTTGCAAGCGACAGAGATGACCTGAGTAGCCGAGGGAAATGGGGAGCGACCCGGGCCCAGGCCCTGGCCCTGGGGAGGGTAAAGTTCGGTAGGCCTGTGTGTGGGAGTGGGCCCCGCTTATCACATTCTTGCTGGTATCCAGGCCTGTCACGTAACCTTCCTTCCCTTTGCTAACTCAGTTGGTGTGAAATGAAACATCAGTGTTGCTTTAAATTTTTTTTTTTAAAGATTTATTTATTTATTTGACAGAGAGAGAGGGAGAGGCACAGCGAGAGAGGGAACACAAGCAGGGGGAGTGGGAGGGGGAGAAGCAGGCTTCCCTCCGAGCAGGGAGCCCGATGCGGGGCTCGATCTCAGGACGCTGAGATCATGACCTGAGCCGAAGGCAGACACTTAACGACTGAGCCACTCAGGTGCCCCAGTGTTGCTTTAATTTTAACAACAAGGGGTGAGGATGTCTCCGGGTTTGTCTGGTGTGACTGCTTCCTTGGTGGCGACCGGCTGTGTGTATTCCTTAGCCCGCTGCTCGTGGGGCGAGGATCGGGAAGGGGTCCTGGCCTCCTATTTCTCAAGAACACGCGGAGCCCGTCTCCAACAGAGCAGCCAAGACCAGTGTGTTCTGCTCCCCCGGTGGGGCCAGCTCTGTTTCTGCAGGCTGCCTGAAAGGGGCCGAGCAAGTGCTAAGTGAAAATCCATCACAGCCTTCTGGAACCAACACGAAGCACACGCCAGGCTGCTGGAACATCAGCAGGACTCGGCCAAACTCAGTGATGTCGTCAGGAGGATGATTCTATTTCAGCAGATGCAGTCCTTGCGGGGCAAGTTCTGGGAAGAGAGCTAATCGAAAGCTTACGAACTCTCGGAAAAGTGCGCGTGTAGAAGAGAGAAGGAGAAAGGGATTTGGGCTTTGTCTGAAGCCAGCGTCCTCGGTGTCTTTCTTTTGTGGGGTGTCTGTGTAGCCCTGCACCCCTGATTGTTTCTTTCCCTCTTGGAAAGAGCTGTGAGCAAAACATGGCCAGTGGTGTTTGGTGGGGCTGGGGTAACCTCAGGGAGCGCCCTGGTGGTTTACGCGATTTCCCGTACAATATCAGCTTCCAGCTCCGTCTTCTACATCAGTTTATTTGGACAAAAGCCTTTGGATTTCAGGGATTCCTGAGTGTGCTGAAGTTCTGTAAAATCTTCTTAAATGGAAGACGGCTTCTAAGATGGAAAGAAAATTAGTAATATATTTTTTATTACTAGAATGCTGGATTTTATCTGAGAATCTTTTTTTTTTTTTTAAAGTAAGCTCCTGATATAGGGCTTGATCTCACGACCCTGAGATCAGGACCTGAGCTGAGATCGAGAGTCGGATGCTTAACTGACTTGAGCCACCCAGGCGCCCCGTTTGAGAATCCTTGGCCCCGGGTCTCCTGCCAATTTGGGTGTCGGGTCCCTTTGCAAGAAGGACCACAGAGGTTTGGCGAGAAAGCAAATTCTCACCTCACCATGACATTGCTCTGTTTTGGTTTCTCTTGTAAGTTGGACCTCACTTGCCTTCTTATTTTCCAGAAATTCCTCAACCTATAGGGTCTGCCAAGAGCATCATTCTCCTCTTCCCTGTGCTGTTGGGGGAGGGGGACTTACACATTTGACAATGCTGTTTTTTCCTCCGTTTCTTAGCTATTTGGGGAATAGGAAGTATGATATGAATATGGCTCACCTTTTTTATTTTTAAAGATTTTATTTATTTGACAGAGAGAGACACAGCGAGAGAGGGAACACAAGCAGGGGGAGTGGAGAGGGAGAAGCAGACTCCCTGCTGAGCAGGGAGCCGGATGCGGGGCTCGATCCCAGGACCCCGGGATCATGACCTGAGCCGAAGGCAGACGCTCAACGACTGAGCCACCCAGGCGCCCCCGTTATTTTATTTTTATAATGGAAGTGTAGTTGACACAGAGTTACATTAGCTTCAGGTGTACAATAGAGTGATTCGACAAGTGCCTGTGTTCATTACAAGGGTGTCACCGGATTGGGGTCCTTGGACCCAGCAACCGTAGGAACCAGGCTGGACCCCAAATTAAGAAGCGCAGGCAAGACTTTGTTGGAGCAACAGGTGCAGCTGAAGGGAGACACAGTCCCGACAAAGGCGCCGGGAACATTCTAAAGGGACTGAGGCGGGAGAGGAGTGACGTATGGCCTGTGGGGGGCGGGGAATCCCAGGAAAGTGGGCGCGCAGGCACAGCTGACGAAACATGCTTCTTCACCGTGTTTCATTTGCATGTGAAGTCTCCACTTCTGGGCGTGATTTTTAGTATTACAATGAGGGGAAAGGCAGTGAAAGTTCCCCACTGGGGTCCCTCTTGGCGCAGACTGGTTTGGTCCAGTCTTCGCCAGTCTTTGTAGAAAGCATCCTCCTCTCAGAAAGCACCTTCCCTCCGCATTCCTGCAAGATGTTCTCCTCAAGAGGCATGAGCTATGTAACTTTTGTTGTTGCTGTTCTTAACGGAGGTAGCCAAAGAATGCTGGATCTTGCGGTCAGGGCTAAGGGGACCTGAGTCCAGTCCCCGCTCGGTTTCAAGTGCCGCTGCCATCTGTCACCATAAAACGCTCTTACGTTGACGATGTTCCCTGTGCTGTACCTTTCATCCCTGTGACTGATTCATTCCCTAACTGGAAGCCTGCACCTCCCACCACCCTTCACCTACTTTTCCCTTCCCCCACCCCCCTCCCCTCTGACAACCATCAGTTTATTCTTTGTATTTGTGAGTCTATTTCTGTGGACTTTTATTTATTTATTTAATTTTATTATTATTTTTTAGATTTTATTTATTTATTTGAGAGAGAGTGAGAGCACCCGAGCAGAAAGGAGGGGCAGAAACAGAGGGAGAACCAGGCTCTCTGCTGAGCAGGGAGCCGGATGTGGGGCTCCATCCCAGGACCCTGGCCAGGATCGTGACCTGAGCTGAAGGCAGACACTTAACTGACTGAGCCACCCAGGTGTCCCTGGACCACCCAGGTGTCCCTGGACTGACTTTTAAATATCCTCCTTTCCAGGGCGCCTGGGTGGCTCAGATGGTTAAGCGTCTGCCTTCGGCTCAGGTCATGATCTCAGGGTCCTGGGATCGAGTCCTGCATCGGGCTCCCTGCTCCTTGGGAGCCTGCTTCTCCCTCTGCTTCTCTCTCTCTCTCTCTCTCTCTGTCTCTCATGAATAAATAAATAAAATTTAAAAAAAAATAAAATGAGAAGATTCTTAAAACAAAACAACAACAACAACAACAACAAAAATAAATATCCTCCTTTCCAAAAACAATGTGAAGAAAAAATAAAACAAAATACTACCCTAAACAAATAAAAACAAAGAAAGAAAAGTAAACCAAACCCAACCTGGAGCCCAACCAAATTTTGTTAGGACTTTGATTGGGATTGGATTAAGCTTCTAGTTAATATGGGGGAGAATCGATATCTATGTTAGTTTCCTAGGACTGAGATAACCAATCACCACAATCTACATGGCTCAGAACAACAGAAACTTACTCCCTCGCATTTCTGGAGGCCCGAAGTCCAAAATCAAGAAGTCAGCAGATACCATCCTTTCTCAAGTCTCTAGAGGAGAATCTGTTCCATGACTTTCTCTTAGCTTTTGGTGGTTACTGGCAATTCCTGGCATTTCTTGACTTGTAGATACATCACTCCAATTTCTGCCTCGACTATCACATGGTGTTCTTTCTGGTGCGTCTCTCTGTCTCTTGGCCTCTTCCTATGAGGACACCAGTTGTTTTAGATTAAGGACCCATCCTACTCCAGTATGACCTCATCTTAACGAGCTACATCTGCAATGACCCTATTTCCAAATAAAGTCGCATTCTGAGGTTTCGGGAAGGATGTGAATTTTGGGGGGTACTATGGAATCTAGTAGGACATCTTTACAATTTGTATCAATATTGTGTTCAGGAACAAGATATGTCCAATTAGTTAAGCCTTCTTTTATTTTTTAAAAGATTTATTTATTTATTTGATGGAGAGAGACACAGAGAGGGAACACAAGCAGGGGGTAGTGGGAGAGGGAGAAGCAGGCTTCCCGCTGAGCAGGGAGCCCAATGCGGGGCTCGATCCCAGGACCCTGGGATCATGACCTGAGCCAAAGGCAGATGCTTAACCGACTGAGCCACCCAGGCGACCCATAAGCCTTCTTTTATGTTAATAATTTTTTTCATATAGTTTATTCCTAGTTAAAAAAGTTTTTGGCCTTTTTTCATGAATGATATAGTTTCTTTTGTTGCATCATCTAGCTGGCATTGTTTCTATTTCCTCTAACAAATTAGAGGATAGAATTTTTGGATATAAATTTTGGATACAAATTTTATAGCTCACTGAATGACTTGTTATGTTTCATTTTTTTTTTCTTTCAGTCAGTTCTCTTGAGTGTTCCTGGTCTGTAACGGTATCATACACAAATATTAGCTCTTTTTGAACATTTAAACGTCATATTCTGTTCTCATGTCTAATTGCATAGTCTTGCAGTTCTAGAACAATGTTGCATGATGGTGATGTTGGTGACCATCCTTCTTAGTCTTGACCTAATGGCTTCTGGTTTTGGGGGCTGGTGGAGGGTAAGTCAGGAGATGGTGTAGAAAGCCACATTGCAAGTGAGGCCAGATTCTGGCTAAGGGTGATATTTGATATCTTGACTGTCTCACATTACTTCTCATCTGGGTGGAGCCTGGGTTGTTGAGAGAGTGCTCCGTTTTTTTTGGGTGAGGCGGGTCACTCTTCAGGTCAACACTGTCAGCACTGGGATCGACCAGACTGCCTGGGCTGTTCTGCACAGGGGTGGACAGCAGCTCATGCCTGCTCTGCATCCGTGGCCCCTATTGGTCACAGCTCACTCTCCTCCACCCGACTCCATGTGGTTCAGGCCGACTCCAGCACCCCAGGTCTGGCTGATCACTGTATTCCATTCCCCGAGAACGACAATTTGTTCAGGGTAGGGTGGTGGCGGGCACTATACACCTGGTTCAGACCAGTCCCCACAAGGACTTTTGGGACTTTTAAAAGAGAAACACTCTTGTGGGCTTGAGGCAGGGAGGGAGTTGGCCTGAAACTGCGGGGGTCACACAAGAACAACCTCACTGAGGCTCAAGCCAGCGCTGATGGGATCAAGTGGTGACAGCATCATTTGCTCATCTGAATCCAGCCAAGCCTTCAGCCAGTCACTCTCGGATTTTTCAGTTACATGAGCCAACAAAGAGGTTTTCTCATTAAATCATCTTTTTCTTTTTTAAGATTTTATTTATTTATTTGACAGACAGAGAGCAGCAGCTAGAGGGAGGGGCAGAGGGAGAAGGAGAAGCAGGCTCCCCGCTGAGCAGGGAGCCCAACGTGGGGCTCCATCCCAGGACCCTGGGATCATGACCTGAGCCGAAGGCAGATACTTAACGACTGAGCCACCCAGGCACTCCCCTTGTTAAGTCATCTTGAGTTAAGTTTGCCACTTTGGACTAGATGACACTTGAAAAATACCCACCCTGTTAATCTGCATCCTAAGTCAAGCTTGGGGAGCTGGTCAGACCCAGAACTCTTCTCACCTGTGCATTACAAGGGAGATCATGGGACATTTCATATTCACTTATTCAAAGAATATGTATTATACTTAATATGTAACACTGTGTAAAAGTATTATGTAAAAAGCACTTGGGACACAGCAGGGATCAAAATGGCCAATGATCCCCTGCTCTCATGGAGCTCACATTTTATTGGGGGAGGGCAGGTAATAAATGCTAAACACGATCAATGAATACAGTATTTAATGTCCTAGAATGTGATGAATGCTATAGAAAGACAAAGAAGAGCAAGAGAAGGGGGATGATGAGGCAGGTTTTGGTATTCAAAGGGGTGTTCAGGTTGGGCCTCATTGAGAAGATAAATTCTGGACCGAGGGAGGTGAGGGCGTGGGGTCCATCACCGGGACATGCCCGTGCTGGAGGCAGAGAGGAGGTGGTAGAGATGGAGAAGCGTGGGGACTTGCTGAGGATAATTAGGAGCTGGACTGGTGGGACGCGGGATGGGCAGAGTGCCTGGGAGAAGGGTAAGAGAGGCTCTGAGAAGATCCCCAGGTCTGGACCATCTGATAGCTGGGGCAGGAATGGAACAGGGAATTCCTATCTTGGGGCAAGACTATGTTGAGTTGTGTCTTGGAGATGTCCAGGGGATCTGGACAGGCCCTGCTGGACCCTGGTGGTTTTTGCCCCGGCCCCTTGGTGGCTGGCTGAGTCCGACCAGTGTCCATCCATATGCCAGAGTCGCTCAAGCTGCTGGATCTGGGCTGGACAACTATGTGCCTGACCTTGCCCCTCTCTGGCTCCAAGTGCCCTCCCACTCTCCCCGACAGTCCTCTGTCCCTGGCTGCAGGTCAGGCCAGGCCCAGCCGGTACCCTTGTGTTTGGCCTTGGACGGGGCCCTGGAGGCCTCAGTTTCCCTCTTGGGTGGCCTGGGCAGGCAAATCTAGAGCACCCGGGCTGTGAGTGTCCAGGGGCAATCCCCCAAGAGGGGGGTGGGCAGGGCATTTCTCAGCCTCTCCTCTCTCCTCTCAGCCAGGACCCGTGAAGTCCACGCTCCTGATCCTGTTTGTTGTTCATATTTCTCTGATGGGTTTATTTGCCCTCATTTGCATAAAAAATACCATGCTCCCCATCCTAATGAGCGGGCCCATCTGGCAGTGCAGGCTTGCTCTCTGCTGAGAGCCATGCGGGCCAGGAGCTGTTATAATTAGGCTGTCCCCTTCCAGGACGGAGGAAGGACTGTCCGAGCGGATTCTTGATGTAGCCCCTGGACCAGGGCTCTCCGCGGGAGGCCAGAGCTGGTACCCAGGGCTGCGGGCTGTTCGTCTGCGCGCCCATCTGTGCGAGCCGTCTGGCCCCCCCCCCCCACCTCTCTCAGACTGTCCGAGCCTGGGCCAGGGCTTGATCACACTGAAGAAGGCATTTCATAGTAAGACTGAAAAATCATACTGGGAGCAGCCTCATGGCTCACGGTTGAGCTGGTCCCAGGCTGGAAAGACAAATCCTGTAATTTGGTGTCATGGAAGGGATCCTCTGGACACTCAGCTCTGGGCAGTGCCTTTTTTTTTTTTTTGAAGATTTTATTTATTTATTTGTCAGAGAGAGAGAGATTACAAGCAGGGAGAGCGGCAGGCAGAGGGAGAAGCAGGCTCCCCGCCGAGCAGGGAGCCCAACATGGGGCTCGATCCCAGGATCCTGGGATCAGGACCTGAGCAGAAGGCAGGCGATTAACTGACTGAGCCCCCCAGGCTCCCCTCTGGGCGGTGTTTAGCCGGGCAGTGTTAGACAATGTGCTCCACTATCTCTGAGATCACTCTGATGACCCCCATGGTCACCCCTCCCTCACGTTCTGCTTCAATCCCCAGCAGTGACTGCCCACTCCTCTGGCAGTGGTGCAGGGAAGAGGTGAGGAACTTCAGCCACTGGGGGTGGGGGACCTTAGGACATATAGACTTTTAACGTGGTGACCTGACAGCTAGAAGAGGGTGGGGGTTGAGGGAGCCTGGCTGGAAGGGCATCTGCATCCAACATGAGCAGGTCCCGCCCAGCCCAGCATCAGGCTGGTGTCCCCCGGGGTCTCCCTGCGTGTGTGCGGAGGGTCAGGTCACTCTCCCTCTGCCCCAGGCTGCCTTCAGACTTGGCCTCACCGTGGCCGTCTGGCTGCACTCCTCTCCCTGTTCTTACCCCCAAAGTAGTTCCCGTGTGAGCGTCTG
Organism: Mirounga leonina; assembly: GCF_011800145.1. Taxonomy (NCBI): domain Eukaryota; kingdom Metazoa; phylum Chordata; class Mammalia; order Carnivora; family Phocidae; genus Mirounga; species Mirounga leonina. The sequence goes on from NW_023270624.1 coordinate 1,175,947, forward strand.
GGTGGCTCAGTCGGTTAAGCGACTGCCTTCGGCTCAGGTCATGATCCCAGGGTCCTGGGATCGAGTCCCACATCAGGCTCCCTGCTCAACGGGGAGTCTGCTTCTCCCTCTCACTCTCCCTCTGTGTTCTCCCATTCTCTCAAATAAATAAATAAAATCTTAAAAAAAAAAAAAAGTAGTTCCTGTGTGCTTAGCGAGCACTTCTAACCCCGAAAAGCCTCATTTCTAGTAATGGGATAAAAGTCCATGCTGCTAAGTGGGCAGGAAGGAGTGATGGAGCCTCTCAAGCATCCCAGAAGGGTGGAAAGAAGCTTGGGGGGGGATCGAGAACAACACTGGAAAGGTGGTGGTGGGTAGCAGTGCTTTTTTTTTTTTTGGCTTTCCTATGGGAACACTCAGGGGAAATAGTAAGTCAAGGGAAAAGGGAAAATTCGCTAAGCTCTACACAGGCAGCAGGAAAAGAGACTGAGGCTGGCATGAAGGTGCTGAGCCACATTAAGACCACGTTGCCTTGAGGCTGGTAGGGATGGACAGATCCGGGACCCCTGGGACTGGAGTCTGGGCTTGAGGAGCAGGATTCTGATACTGGAAAGAGCACTCGGGGCCTGCGTTGGTGACTGGCAAGAGTTAGGCGAGTCCCTTTTGTCTGTGTGTTTCTTCCAATCGAATTCGATATTGGAATTTTTTTTTTTTAAATATGGGGTATCATGTAACAAAGTGCATATTGATATTCAGCAAATGTTTACAGTGAATCTTACCAGCAGTCTGTAAGGCTCCTGTATTAATCCTGTTTTTAATTTTCTGTCTTTTGTGATGTTTCAACATCTTCTGATGCTTCGCTGGCTGGGGAGAGACCATATCTCCCAGGGATAGCTCATTTCGAGAGACAGGGAGCAAGTTGCCTGTGAGTGTCCCTTTTATATGCAAACCAACCAATCCAAAGCCCGAGCCCACAACCACCTCCTTTAGCTGACTCTCACACACCAAGCAATATCCTCTCTGTCCTAAATCACCCCAGAGGCAGCCACCAGACCATAGGGACCCATCCCGAGAGCCCAGAGCCTGCCGAAATTATTCATACTATCCAATCCTAAACTTGCTCAAACTTGCCCTCTGCTTCACCCCTTTCTTCCCTTAGAAACCATGATACAGGCTCTAGCAAGGCATCCCCTTGCTCCTCCTCCTCCTCCTTTTTTTAAAGATTTTATTTATTTATTTGTCAGAGAGAGAGAGAGCACAAGCAGGGGGAGTAGGGGAGGGAGAAGCAGACTCCCCGATGCGGGACTCGATCCCAGGACCCTGGGATCATGACCTGAGCCGAAGGCAGACGCTTAACCGACTGAGGCACCCAGGCATCCCTCACCTCGTTCCTTCTGCCTCCTGACCGACCCTGGTGCTTCTCCGTGTGTCATCCCCACCCCCCCCCACCACCCCGTGCCCTGGCATGCCCTCTTCCCTTGGGAATTCTAAGTAGTAAACTTTTATTTCAAAGAAAGCTATCTCTGTGTTTGTTACCTTACCATATCTGATGAAAACAAAAGCTCAGGTACATTTCTCCATGGCTCCTTTCCCCTTTCCTAGTCCATATAGTCCCAAATCTCAAGAGGTAGCCACTGTTCTGATTTCTATCACAACAGAGTTTTGCCAGTTCTTATCCTCTAATGGATTCATTCAGTCCTTTCCGTTTTGTGTCAGGCTTCTTTCACTCGGCATAACGAGATGCATCCATGTGGTTGAGAATACTTCTCTCTCTCTCTCTGTCTCTATCTTTGGGGTAGTGAGTATTCCATTATATGTATAGACCACAATTCATTTACCCATTTCTTTGTTGATGGGTATTTGCGTTTTTGACTATTTTACTACTTAACAGATTTTTCCCTCTCCGTAACCTGTCCCTTGTAGAGTTTCACATTTCATTGTCAATAGAGTCTTTTGCAATTAGCAAGTAAATTGCAAGTATCTTACAAGCTGTGACTGGACTGCCTTGTATTCTGTCTCCTAGAACCACGTGCCCAGCGGCAAGTGGGAAGTGTTCTCCATCTATTTAGCAAATAGTTCTCTCCAGCCCTTACCCTCTGCAAAGGTGCTGTCCTAGGTGCTGGACTCCCTCCCACAAAAACTGTTGCGTTCCTGCAGGGATGGTGGTGGTGGGCAGCACAGATAGCATACACACAGGAGAATGAATCATATCATTTCAGGAAATGGTTTACACTAAGGAGAAAATAAAGCAGTATGTGTGGAGGCAGTTACTATAGGCCAGGTAGTCAGGGCAGGGCCCTCTGAGAAGGTGCTTTTAGAAATAGATTATCTGAACGCAGTAGGGGAGAACGACTTCTGGGGGAAGAGCATTCCAGCTAGAAGGGAACAGCATGTGCAAAGGCCCTGAGGCGGAAATGTACTGTCTTGAGGCACAGCAAGAAACCCAGAGGGGCTGGAGAAGCAGAAGTGAGGGGGAGAGCAGTAAGGATGTGATCTTGTGGCCCTGGGGTAGTAGTTTATCCACCTGTCTCAGTTTTCTCATCTAAAGAATAAAAGATAGGGGTGCCTGGGTGACTCAGTTGGTTGTGTCTGACTCTTGATTTCTGCTCAGGTCACAACTTTAGGGTCATGAGATCGAGCCCCGCATTGGGTTCTGCACTGGGTGTGGAGTCTGCTTAAGACTCTCTCTCTCGGGGCACCTGGGTGGCTCAGTTGGTTAAGCAACTGCCTTCGGCTCAGGTCATGATCCCAGGGTCCTGGGATCAAGTCCTGCATTGGGCTCCCTGCTCAGTGGGGAGCCTGCTTCTCTCTCTCTCCCTCTGCAGCTCTCCCTGCTTGGGCTCTCCCTCTCATTCTTTCTCTCAAATAAATAAATAAAATCTTAAAAAAAAAAAGATTCTCTCTCTCCCTCTCTTTCTCTAAAAAAATAAAGAAAGAATAAAGAATAAGGGATAATAACAGTTCTTACCTAGATTGTCAGGTGGATACATGAAACAATTGTATGGAGATCCCCTGGCACATTTGCATTCTCAGGAAAGGGAAGCTGTGATTCTCAGGCCCTTCTAGCACTCTGCTCCCAGGGCATTTGCAAGTCCGTTAGATTAGCATGCATTGTACTTATTTCTGTGTCTGACTCTCCCTCTAGACCAGAAGTTGCAAACTGGCAAACTTCTGAATCTGGTCTGAATCTAGCCCATGAATAGTTCATCTTCCCCAAAAGGTATTTTTTTTTTTTTTAAAGAAAACTCATTGCCAACTGTTAAAATTTGGCATGAAACAGAAAAATCTGGGTTTCTGGCTTTTCCTGATGAGTTAGAAGATCCAGCCATGGTGGGCTGCCCCCAGAGTTATGTCTGCGCTCTCCATTCTGCCAGGGTCCCCACCAGCTCCTTCTCCCACATCGGTGCTTCCTGGTCCCTGAAGTTATCTAAGATTCTGAACACCAATGAAGACCATGAATTCCTTGAGGGCAAAGACCATGTCTTTCTGTTACGTCTTTGTAACCCTGGAAGGTCTTTCTCTGACATTTATGGGGCCTGGGACAAGCGCACAGACAGAGGCCCAAGGGTTAAGTGTGTAAACTAATAAATAGTTCTTCAAATGTGGTCTGTGGGCCCCTGTGGGCTTCCATGATCCTTTCAGAGTGTCTGTGAAGTTGAAACTATTTTCATATATTTTTAAAAGATTTTATTTATTTGACAGAGAGAGAGAGCAAGCAAGCACAAGCTGAGGGGGAGGGGTAGAGGCAGAGGGAGAAGCAGACTCTTCCGCGGAGCAGGGAGCCCGATGCGGGGTTTGATCCCAGGACCCTGGGATCATGACGCGAGCTGGAGGCAGCCGCTTAACTGACTGAGCCACCCAGGCATCCCTATTTAAGGATTTCTTTATTTGAGAGGTCATTGTGTTCTTTACACTCTATGCTCCTGGTTAAAAAGCAAAAACCACTGTTACTTAAGACTGTCCCTTGAATACATGGCTTCTTGGTCTTTTGTGTCACGAGATGGGAGGTACATGGAAAGCATTTGTTACATTCTGAAACATGACAGTTATCTTGAGGAAAACCATCTGTACAATTGCTTGAGTTGCAAGCTGAACTAGCTACTTTTTCCACAGAATACAACTTTTCCTTGAAAGATTGACTGACAGGGGCACCTGGGGGCTCAGTCGGTTAAGCATCTGCCTTCCGTTCAGGTCATGATCCCAGGGTCCTGGGATCGAGTCCCGCATCAGGTCCCTGCTCAGTGGGGAGTCTGCTTCTCTCTCTCCCTCTGCTTGCCGCTCTCCCTGTTTGTGCTGTCTCTCTCTCAAATAAATAAATAAAATCCTAAAAAAAAAAAAAAAAAGATTGACAGACACACTCTGGTTTTCAGATTTGGGTATTTGGAAGAAATTCTTTTGAAACTGAACAAAATGAGCCTTTCTCTTCAAGGCAAACAACTGATAGTATTTGTGGTCAATGATAGAATTTGAACTTTCAAGCAAAAATTAGAATTTTGGGAAACGCGTACTGGCTGCTGTGAGTTTAATAGCTGTTCAATACTTACAGACTCTTCTGATGAGATTAATGATGATATTAATGACTTTTGATTTTTTTTTTTAAGATTTTATTTATTTATTTGACAGAGAGACACAGCGAGAGAGGAAACACAAGCAGGGGGAGTGGGAAAGGGAGAAGCAGGCTCCCCACAGAGCAGGGAGCCCGATGCGGGACTCGATCCCAGGACCCTGGGATCATGACCTGAGCTGAAGGCAGTCGCTTAACCAACTGAGACACCCAGGCGCCCCGACTTTTGATTTTTTTTAAAGATTTTATTTAAGGGTGCCTGGATGGCTCAGTTGGTTAAGGGGCTGCTCCCTGCCTGCTTCTTCCTCTCCTTCTGTCTGCCACTTTGCGTACTTGTGCTCTCTATCTCTGTTAAATAAATAAATAAATAATCCAAAAAAAAATAAAGATTTTATTTATTTGACAGAGAGAGAGAGAGAGTGAGAGAGGGAACACAAACAGGGGGAGTGGGAGAGGGAGAAGCATGCCTCCTGCTGAGCAGGGAGCTCCACGTGGGGCTCGATCCCAGGACCCTGGGATCATGACCTGAGCCGAAGGCAGACACTTAACGACTGAACCACCCGGGCACCCTGACTTTTGATATTGTTTAAAGAAACCTGTCAATATTTAAAATAGCTGCATGACTCAGTGAACCAGCGTTTTCTGAATGACCATGCATCATGTTTTTGTTGGGAAAGACAGCCTTTCCCTGTGGCTGTCTCCCACTCCTACAGGCTGAGGCTCCTGTTGCTTGCTGTGGAGGCATGCTGTGAGTAATGAAGTCTTTTTTTTCTCTGACCCAGGAATCTCTTGTCTTTTGCCAGGATCTGTGAAACAGTAATAAGTTAATCTGTTAGTTTGTAAGTTGAGTAAAATCAAATCCCCGTCCTGACAGTTATAAAATCCTGCATGGCCAAGAGACCCATTCAAAGAATTTTAGTGGAATAGAATTAAAAAAAGTTTATCACTGTGGTTTCAGAGTTCACACTGCAACCAGCAGGGCTTGTATTAGAGGGAGGGGAAGAAGTGGAGGCACCACGCATCCCTGAGAATGAGGGAGTGCCTCCTTGACCTTGAACGCTGAGTGCTCACTCACCCTCCCTCTGGCCTTGGCATCTAATCTTTAAGAAACTGCTACTTGTAGAGTTCTGGTGTAGTATCAAGCAAGAATATCCATTATTCTCCGAAAAGGCTATTAAAACAAGTCTCTCTTTTCTATTTGCATCTCTGTGGGAGTCTAGAGTTTGTCCTTATACTTCAACCAAACAACACATCACAGCAGACTGAAGGCAGGAACAGAGAGAGAACCCAGCTGTCTTTGCTTAATCCACGCATTAAAGAGATCTGCAAAACTGCCAAACAATGGCATGCTTTGCACTACATTTTCTGGGTTTGTCTTAGAAAATATAATTAGCGTTTATAAAAAAATGTGTTGTTTATATAAGCATGCAAATGAGATTATTATTTTTTAAATGAATTAATGAATGGATGTTTTAAAAATGTCTCAGAAATTATAATATGGTAAACATTGATGGGCGCCTGGGTGGCTCAGTTGGTTGAGCGACTGCCTTCAGCTCAGGTCATGATCCTGGAGTCCCGGGATCGAGTCCCGCATCGGGCTCCCTGCTCAGCAGGGGGTCTGCTTCTCCCTTTGACCCTCTTCCCTCTCGTGCTCTCTGTCTCTCATTCTCTCTCTCTCTCAAATAAATAAATAAAATCTTTAAAAAAAAACATTGATAGATATAACTCACAGGAACAAAAACATTTTTAGGATTCTCAATAATTTTTAAGAGGGTAAAGGGGTCTTGAGACCAAAGTTTGAGAACTGCTGGTTTGAATATTTAACAGGTATAAATTGAGCTAACAAACTGGTAGATGAAATATGTTCTGGCTCCAATCTTGAAAAATATATCTTTAAAATGGCCTGGAAAGCCAGATTTGAATTTAGAATTCTTGGAGTCCTCAGAGTTCTGTGCTGGAATGTGGTGGAGAGGGAGCCATGTTTTCTGTTCTTACCCCAGGCTTCAGGACCCCTGAAAACAGATGTTTCTTGCCCAGGACCCCTTGACCTAAGGGTCTATTGGCTGTCCACTCTCTAGGATAGGTCCATGCAAGAGGCCTGCACAGGATTCTGAAAGTGAGCTTGGGCTGTTTGTGCAGGGACCTATGGGATCGCGGGGGTTGGGGGGGGACCAAAGCCCGGTCCAGAGGGTGAGAGGGTGGACTCTGGGTAGACACCTCCCCTTGTTCCTGTGAACACCTCATCACATGAAGAGGGATGTTGCTAGAAGGTCTGGGAGGAAGACACAGGGTAAGTTCAAAGGGGGGATGCTGCTTCCTAGCACCTGTCACGATGCTTATCCCATGGCATAGAGACTTGCTGATTGAATGGAAGACTCTTGGTCAGCACTGGAACTTGTGCTCTCTATATCTACCACCAAGGCCTTTTGTGATTCTGGTCTCCATTTTTTTGAGCGTAAGATGATGGGGGTTGGTAGGGGTGTCCTCGAGTGCTCTTCTGGGGGGTCATGTTCATTCCAAGAGTCTATGATTTTTGAATTGCTGTTGAGGCCTTGACAACTTTAGCATGGATTTAAGTTGTTGGTTAGAGGAAAAAGTGTTTTTTTTTTTTTTTTTGAAAAATGAATAGAAATGTTTATCAAAATTTCTTTCTTTTTTTTAAAAAGATTTTGTTTATTTATTTGACTGAGAGATTGACAGCGAGAGAGGGAACACAAGCAGGGGGAGTGGGAGAGGGAGAAGCAGGCCTCCCGCTGAGCGGGGAGCCTGATGCGGGGCTCGATCCCAGGATCCTGGGATCAGGACCTGAGCTGAAGGCAGATGCTTAACGACTGAGCCACCCAGGCGCCCCATATCAAAATTTCTTTCTTAAATGATGTTACTATCTACTTAGCCCAGAGCCAAGGGAGATAGCCTCATTAGACTATTTCTCTCCTACTTAAGCATCTTTCATATTGCTCAAAGAATATATATATGCTTTTAATCAGTTCCATTTTATTCATTTAAAATATTTTAATTTTAATTTTATTTTTTACTTTAAAAATTTTAATTAATTTATTTTTATTTAAATTAAATTAACATAATGTATTATTGGTTTCAGAGGTAGAGGTCATGATTCATCTTTTTTTTTTTAAAGATTTTATTTATTTATTTGACAGAGAGAAAGAGGGAGAGAGAGCACAAGCAGGAGGAGCAGCAAGCAGAAGGAGAGGGAGAAGCAGGCTCCCTGCTGAGCAGGGAGCCCGACTCTGGGCTCAAACCCAGGACCCTGGGATCATGACCTGAGCCGAAGGCAGACGCTTAACCGACTGAGCCACCCAGGCGCCCCCATCAGTCTTATATAATACCCAGAACTCATTACATCAGGTGCCCTTCTTAATGTCCATCACCCAGTTCCCCCATCCCCCAGCCCGCCTCTCCCCTCCCCTCCAGTAACACTCAGTTTCTTTCCTATGCTTAAGAGTCTCTTATGGTTTGTCTCCCTCTCCGATTCATCTTGTCTTATTTCTTCCTCTCTTCCCCTATGATCCTCTGTTTTGTTTCTTAAATTCCAGTATCAGTGAGATCATATGATAATTGTCTTTCTCTGATTGACTTATTTTGCAAGATTTTTATTTTTAAGTAATTTCTACACCCAGCGTGAGGCTTGAACCCACAACCCCAAAATTAAGAGTCACATGCTCCATTGACGGAGCCAGCCAGGCACCCCTAATCAATTACATTTTAATCAGTTACATTTTCAAAGTACATTTTAAAGGATACAATCATCATACAAGCAGCTTTGAGAAAATAGCTTGTAAGTGTAATTTTTGGGAAACGGCCATTCACTCCCACTGATTTTTACCAGATTTTCATATGAATGTTACATAGCACATGCAGGATCTGAGGACAATGTCCAGACATGGTCTGTTGGAGTTAAGAAATACTTTGTGAAGCCTGTTTTGTGGAATTCACTGTGGGTGAAAACAAAGAAGTGAGAGGCACAGACTTATCTTCAAAAAATGTACTCTCTCCTAACAGAAATCTATTTATCTATCCATCCATCCATCATCTATTTATTCCATCCATCCATCCATGCATCCATCCATCCAACATCTATTTATTCCATCCATCCATGCATCCATCCATCCAACATCTATTGATTCCATCCATCCATCCATCCATCCATCCATCCATCCATCCATCCATCCATCCATCCACCCATCCATCCATCCACTTATCCATCCAGCAGATATTTGGGTGTTGGCCCCCGAGAGAAGCCAAGCCTGGTACAGGCCATGAGGAGGCAGAGTGGTGGGTGATTAGAAACTCAGGGGTGGGGAAACCAGCTCTGCCCTGGCCCCTTCCTGACAGTTTAGTAAAGGCATTCCCTGCAGTCTGACACAGTAGGAGGAGGGGAACCTGCTCCCTTAGTTACAGGAACAACGTAGTTATTAGTTCACCGGGAGAAAAATGTCAGAGTCATGTGACTAGGAGCAATATTAATTTCTTGTATTGATTCAATAATGGAGAATGAATCTTCACGGACCTGACTTTGGATGTTTTGGAAGTGAGTCTGCATCCCAGAGAGGAAGGTCCCAGAACTACCCCCAACCTCAGAGCGAGTGGACAATGAGGAAAATACTTCTCTGTTTCTCCTAAGGCAGGGAATGCCCAGGGGTGGCCGAGCTTGGGTCTCTGCCACTCACAAGAAGGGGGAGGGTTAAATGTCAGGGAGTGGGGTATACAAATGGGCCAATCTTGAGATACAGCCCATCCTTGGGGACAGGAACATGGGCTCTTTCCCCTCTAAACTCACAGGGAGGATCCCCATGGAATGGTGAAGTCGCCCCCCCAGAGGAAGGGAAGGTGGGAGAAGACAGCACGTGTTCACTTGCGGTCACCCATGCGACCTGCTGCCCGGCCCCTCCTTGGATCCCCACCTTGTGTCTAGGACTCCCTGCTCCCTCTGGCTGCTAATAAGCTGGCACATCATGTTCTACATGTTGGATGGATTTTTGCGCGACCCGTTGCCGCCCTCCTCAGGTCACACCCCGGAGACCTGGCTCTGTCCCCTGGGCTAGGCTACCTCAGGCAGCTGGAGAGGAGTTTTGGCTCCTCCTCCTGTTCCCATGGGCAGGGGTCCCGTCAGACCCTCTGCTCATCGGTGCAGAGCCATAGTCTGGGGAGGGAGATGGGCTCCCGAGGTGGCAGAGCCTGGCTGTAGTTCTTATCGTTCTTCTAGGCTGGAGGCTCTTGCCGGCCGTCCCTTGCTGCTTAGTATTTACCAAGTAAAAGTCATTGCCCTGGAGACGCTGGGTTTATTGACACTAAGAGATGAACGCTGTCTGGTCTGCGGGTCTGCAGAGAAAGCCTCCCGTGTTTCTGGGCAGAGTCTCTGGCAGAAGGCATCTGCATGGGCTCTGAGGTTGGCAAAGGGACCAGAACCCGCCCTGGTGTGGAGAGGCCAGCCTGTGGGCGGCCGGGGCGGCCTGGGCGGGGGAGGAGGCAGCTGGGGGCACCATTTGCACTCTGAGTGACCTGGTGCCTGGGATGTGTGGGGCGATGCTGCCTGCAAGCTGTCTTGGATGGATGGTCCTAGCTTCAGGGACCCTTTTCTTCAAGTTCCTTTTTATCTAGGGCCTGCTCCCTTCCCTGTCTCCTGTGTCAGGCTCAGCCCTAGCTTCTGGGAGGGAGGGTGTAGGGATGCCCTGGTCCCATGATTGGGGCCTTTGCATTTAGGATTGCTTTAGACCTTGGTGGTTGGGGCCCTGCCCTGGGTCCCCTGAGCCCTCTACACTTTGGGGTGTCTTCCTTGAAACTGTCCAAGTCCCCCTCCAGTGCCTGGGACCAGCCAGGGCTGGCGGGGTGCTCAGGTGGGGCCCTCCAAGCCTGAATGGGGACCTGCGTCGGCTCTGGTCCCTGTTTGTCCTCATTAGGCACAGTCTGACCCTGTCCTCGGTGTGTGGGGTTGACCACACACCTCAAAGAGCTCTGGGGACTCAGGCTGATGGTTATTCTGTGGGCCCTGTGGTTGAGCCCTGGTTCCAGGAAGGTGGCCTAGTGAGCAGATGGTTCCTGCTGGCCGGTGCGGTCTTCCTTTAGTGGGATCACGTGACATTGGGCTGTTGGAATGGCGCTGACACACTGATTTGGGGGTGACCCAAATAGCTTACATGGACAGAAGCCCCATAAAATATCTTTGTCCAAGACTTGTTGAATCACGATGTGGTACGTCTGAAACTAACGTAACATCGTGTGTCAACTACTTTAATACTAAAACCTCCCCCAAAACCAAAACAACAAAAACCCTAAAATATGTTTGCTCAGGGTCTGCAAGCCCGAGGGGCAGCCTCATCTGCAGCAATCCACGAGCTTGGTCCGGTAAATGCCCAACCAACCTGCTGCTTTCTCCCACTACCTGCTCCATTTTCCTGCAGACTGTTGGCTACCTGGGGTCAGCGATCCCTCTCTCTCGAACTCATTTCTAGCTTTGTCATCACCTTGATTTTGTTCAGAGGAATCCTGGTGGCTTCTAGGCAGGTCATTCCTCCTAATGTCCAGTCCCCTGGGATGCTTCCCCTGGACGAGTCTCTGTGCCTGGCACTGAGGGGCGGAAGGATGGGCGCCTGGCCACGCCTGCCTGTGTCCCGTGGCCCTGTGCACCTGCCACCTCCTCGGCCTGCATCTCTGGGCAGCCGCGCCGTCTGGGTGCTCCCTGTTGCCATGGCTAGCCTGCCTCAGACACTGGGTGTCTGGTGAGGACAAGGTTTTGTGTTCGCAGGGGCCACGGAGCGGAGGCTTCACACTGGTGACAGATGCCTCCTTCCAGACAGCAGATAAAGGTCGCTCCTAAATTCTAGAATAAAATCATCCACTTATCTGGAAAATGTCAGAAAGAAGAATGACTGCCCTTTGCTGAGCTGAGCCCTGCAGGGTTTGGCAGAAAACCGAGGAGGGCAAGCCGCCTGCAGGGTGCGGCTCGGGAGAGCGGGCTCACAGCTCAGGGAGGGAGGACATCGGCCGATCCCGAGGCCCGAGATCATCGAGGCTGGGGCAGGGGTGTCAGGGAAGGTGGCGGCCGCGGTGGGAAGATGCAGTGCGTACCCCTGATCTCGATCTGGCCAGAAGAGTGGTTTTGCTTGCCTCAGCCATGGTGATAAATTGCTAACAACCCATCAAAGGCTGGAGATTCAGAATCTCTTTGCGGAGGGCCGCCCTGGGCTGACATCTTGCCATTTCCTGGGCAGGAGCTGGGCAGGAGCCACCCCTTGGAAGGCCTGGTGCTCTTCTTTGTTCAGAGCCCCCGGGGCCAGCCTGCCTCCCTGCCTCCCTGCTGGCCTGCCTGGCCTGCCTGGCCACAGTGGGCATTCCAGCTGGGGGCTCAGTACTCAGCTGTGAGCCCTCCACGGGGCCAGGTGGGCTCCAGGTCAGCCCACCCGTTCCCACCTCTGTGCCTTTCTCTCTGGATGACTCCCTCTTCCTTGCCTCAATGCTAATCACCCCCACCTCTGGTGTCTCTTTGTCTGTGCATCTTGGCCCTGAGTTGGATCTTGCTGGAAGCTCCACTCCTTCCAGGGGCTCCCCCATCTCAGCAGAATCAGGAGAACCCCAAATGCCAAGCAGCCCCCTTCCTGCCCAATGGCCTGACCACTGTGGTGCCCGAGGCAGCAGATACCCCGCTCACGGCCCTCCTCCTGTGATGGTTTGCGGGGTGCTGGAAGCCCCTAGACCAAGTGCTGCGAAGGCCTGCCTGCGTGCTGTGTAAGCCCAGTGCCAGGAAGAAGGCCAGCTGCCAGGTAAACGTCTGTGGGAGGGGTCGCTATGGAAAGAACTCACGTGCCTGCATCGGTCAGCTGGGGTCGGAGCCTTAAGCAACAGAAATTTACTCCTCGCAGTTGTGGAGGCTGGAGGTCCAACATCAAGGTGTCGGCAAGGTTGATTCCTTCCGGTCTCCTTCCTCTTCCTGTAGATAGCCACGTTCTCCGTGTCTTCACACTGTCATCCCTCCATGCCTGTCGGGGACCTAATCTCCTCTTCAGATCAGGACACTAGTCACGTTGGATTAGTACCCATGCGTCCACATGACCTCTTTTTACTTGAGTCACCTCTTTAAAGACCCTGTCTCCAGGGCCACCTGGGTGGCTCAGTCGGTTAAGCCTCCGACTCTTGATTTCAGCTCAGGTCATGATCTCAGGGTCCCAGGATTGAGCCCCGAGTGGGGCTCCCTGCTCAGTGGGGAGTCTGCTTCTTCTTCTCACCTCTGTCCCTCCCTACCACTCATGCTCACGCGCGCGCTCTCTCAAATAAATAAAAATAAAATACTAAAAAAATAAAGACACTGTCTCCAAACACGGTCACGTTCTGAGGTCCCAAGGGGTAAGCCTTCCTCATATGGATGGGGGGGAGGGCTACGGTTCATCCCCGAGCAGCTGCGATCAGGCCTGTACTGGAACGGTGTGCTCCCTCTCCTTTTCACAGATGAGGACACAGGGGTGAAGGAGGTCGAGGCACTCGGCTTGGCCCCGGGGGGCCGGGCAGGGGTGCTGATGGGCGTGAGTAGTGACCCAAGCAGCCTCTGCAGCAGTGCAGGGCAACCCCTCCTAAGGGTGTCCAGGCGTGGAGCTCCCCGGCCCAGCAGCAGCAGCCCCGCGCCTGGGGGACACCAGCCCACCCCCGGGGGGGCAGTCTGTGGGAGGCTGGAGGTGCTGCCTGAGCAAGTGAGGGCCACCAGCCACTGCCACTGAGGTCCCCCTGTTGACGTCACACCAGCAACGAACTCACTTTGATGCGGTGGGACGCGCCCTTGTCAGCATCCCTGATGTGTGCTTGGGCGATGCCTTAGGTCTCCGTCCTTTGCCTTTGGCCCCGTGTGGACACTTGAGGAGAAGAGAGTAAACTCCTTCCGCTTGAGCTTCCAAATGGACGTGTAGCTCTTTCACGAGAAAGATGCATTTCTGCCACCATGTAAATTAACACAGATCGGGGCACATGCACTCATTACGATTCAGAAGGTTGCCCTGACCTGAAAGACAAAGGATGGAGTGATGCCAAAGGCCCACTTTGCATCTGGTGCTGGCAAATTCTTCGCTGAACGCTCGCTATTTCACTGAATGCTCATAGCAACCTCCTGAGGCAGATTGCATTTTTATTCCCATTGTACAGATGAGGAAATTGAGGCCCGGCAGGGTCAGGCACCTTCCCAGAGTGCCATGGCTCATGAGTGGCCGCACTGAGCCTTAGCCACCACGCCGCCCGGCACAAGACGAAGGGGACCCACGGGCCCTGGGAGGCTGGGAGGCAGGAGTCACTGCTGCAGTCACGGTCTGGGGCTTCGCGGCAGAGCTTCCTCGGAAATGTCTGAGTGCAAATCCTGGCCCCTCGGGTTCTCATTTCAGGCCCCTGCAGGCTCTCCTTGCATGCGCCGGTCGTCATGCCGAAGTTCAAGCCGGCAGACAGACTTGATTAGATTCGACTTTATCCCTTGTTTTGAATTATTCATGCCTCTCTCCTCAATTCCCCAGGAATAATTTAATAATGCACAGCATCAGGAGGGCGCCTGGGTAGGTGGCTCTGCCACGCGCTAACCTGTGATGTCTGCCCAGGACCATCTTTCCTTTAAGGCAAAGCCCTCCCTGAGCGCTCAGGGCTTGGGAAGCCGGCCTGGGCAGCCCAGAGCTCTGGGAACGACCATCCTCCTGTGTCCCCGGCCCCCAGCCCCATGTCCTGTCTCCCTGCAGAGACGTGCAGAGCACCTGGCCGGCCACACACACTCCTGGACCCCTAGACTCTGCTTCCATGTCTCCTCCCGGGCCACACCCGCCACTGCCCCACAATGTGTGGGATAAACTCTTCCAGCCACCCTGCTCTCCTGTTCCAGACCCTTCTGGAGCTCCTGTCCTGTTTCTCCTGGGCAAAGGTCCAAACTTGTTAGCTTGGCATTTGGGGCCCTGCAACCCTGGCCTCTGGGGTCAGCCACATTCCCTTCCAGTTCCCCAGCATGGGGGGCTGCTTGAGGGGCCCGAATGCCTGCTGGCCTGGCCCCATGGCAGCCTTGCGTGGATACAATCCCGTGGGGGAAGGTGGGCCGTGCGCACATGCCCTAGTGGGCTGACATCTTTCAAATTACCTCCCTGTCACAGCTCAGTGTAGAAAAGAGAGTTGTTTGAGGCCCCGGTCTGAGGCCCCTTGCACAGTTGCACCTGTTCTGCTCGGTGGCAGGGGGGAGACCCAGAGACCCTGGCCCTCCAGGCCAACATACCCTCTGTGTCATCTGCTGGGACTTTAGCCATCTTGCCTGCTGGAGAGCAGCCCCGTCCTCAGGGGGAGCACAGGGCCCGGCCACGTGATGACAGAGCGGACCCCAACCCGGGCCACGGAGGGCTGGGCAGAGGCTCGGGGTGACTGGAAGCTGGATAATGTCCCCCTCCCCCACGTGTCCACGTCCTCATCCCTGGAACCTTTTAATATTACTTTATGTGGTGACAGGGGCTTTGCAGATGTGATTAAATTAAGGATCTGGAGATGAGGGGATTATCTTGGATTACGAGGATGGGCCCTAAATGTAATTAGCAAGTGTCCTTGTAAGAGGAGAGCAAGGGGAGACTTGAGTGGGAAAGAAGGAGATGTGGTGAAGCAGGAGGAGATAGGACGGCGTCAGAGATTGAAGATGGAGGGAGGCCGCCATAGGCCAGTGTGGCCGCTAGAAGCTGAACAAAGTAAGGAAGTGGATTATTCTTCCCTAGAGCCTCCAGCAGGAACCAGCCTCCTGATGCCTTGGCGTTAGCCTAGTGATACTGATTTGGGACTTCTGACTTCCAGAACCATAAAAGGATAAATCCGTGTTGTTGTAAGCCCCTGAATTTGTGGAAATTTGTTACAGCGGCAACAGGAAACAAATATGGTGACTATGCTCAGGTTGAGCCAACAGTGTGGCAAGGTCACATTATAAGAGGCAGAGAATCAGTACAGTGGAGGACATGATTCTCCTCTATGCACTTCGCTGGGATCTCAGTGTTTGGACCTCAGTGTTGGACTCCTCACTCCATGAGGGACAGAGACAGCTTGGAGGAGAACGACCACTTTTGGGGGGTATTCGTCCAGTCTGTTTTCTCTGTGAGGGGCTCCCCATCCCTCCCAAGGATGGGCCTGCACAGCTAAGTTTATGCCACGTGGTCCCGTTGCCTTGGCCACAGTTGATCTGACCATGGTGGACAACTGACCCTAGCTCAGCCAAGCAGATGCTCTCTGCTGAGCATCTGTGATTGCTGCAGATTCTTGTTGAGTCTGGGCTGGTTGAGGAACCAAGGTGAGGTGAACTCAGGTCCCCGGGCAGCTGTCCTGCATCACACACTCAGGGAGGTGGCGGAGCAGAGGGCCTGAGGGCGACGTGCTGTGCGCGGCCCTTGGCCCTCCGATGTCTGGGCATACATGTGTTCCTGATAACCTCTTAGCTTTTCTTTCTTTGCAATTTTTTATTGAGACAGAATTCACCTACTAAGAGAGTTCACTGCCTCCAAGCATACAGCTCAGTGGGTCCTTAGTATATTCACAATGTTGTGCAGCCATCACCACTATTCCGTTCCAGAACATTCTCATCACTCCCTGGAATCTCCGTGCCCATCAGCAGTCACTCCCCACGTCCTCCCCCCTCAGCCCCTGGCAACCGCTCCCGTGTTTTCCATTTCTCTGGATTTGCCCGTTCTGGGCACGTCCTATACACAGAGCCACGTGATCAGTATGTGGCCTTTGTGGTTGGCTTCCTTCACGCCACACAAGATTCTCGAGGTTCAACCGTGTTGTAGCCTGTGTGAGCGCTTCACTCCTTTTTGTGGCTCAATAATGTTCCCTTGGGTGAATATGCCACAGTGTTACCCGTCAGCTGATGGGCATCTGACTTGTCTCTTCTGTTCGCTTACATCGCGGTCACGGACACCTGCAGCGTGTTTCTGTGTGAGCACGTGTTTTGTTCTCCTGGTAAATCCCTCTAGAGTCGGAACTGCTGGGTCTTAAGAGGACTCTGCTGAATTCCTGTCCACTTATTTTCTGAACGTTGGTGAGATACACAGCGCCATCTTCTTTTTTTTTCTTTAAAGATTTTATTTATTTATTTGAGAGAGAGAATGAGAGAGAGCACATGAGGGGGGGGAGGGTCAGAGGGAGAAGCAGACTCCCCGCTGAGCAGGGAGCCCCATGCGGGACTCGATCCCGGGACTCCAGGACCATGACCTGAGCCGAAGGCAGTCGCTTAACCGACTGAGCCACCCAGGCACCCACAGCGCCATCTTCTTTCTCATTTTTGACATTGTTTTCTTATGCTTTCTCTGTGTTCATCTTGCCCCAGCTCCACAGAGCTTATTGATTTTTATTTTGCTTTTATTTTTTATTTTTTTTAAAGATTTTATTTATTCATTTGACAGAGAAGAGAGAGAGAGAGAGCACAGAAGGAGAGGGAGAAGAAGCCGACTCTCTCACTGAGCAGGGAGACCAATGTGGGGTTCAAACCCAGGTACTTCTTATTTTGCTTTTTAAAAGAACCAACATTTGGGGGCACCCGGGTGGCTCAGTCGTTAAGTGTCTGCCTTCAGCTTAGGTCATGATCTCAGGATCCTGGGATCGAGCCCCACGTTGGGCTTCCTGCTCAGTGGAGACTCTGCTTCTCCCTCTCCCCCTGCTTATGTTTTCTCTCTCTCACTCACGCTCTCTGTCAAATAAATAAATAAAAATCTTAAAAAAAAAAAAAAGAACCAATGTTTGGCTTGGCGAATCCTCTTTACTGGCTGCCTGAAAAAGTGAATTGGCGTCTGCTTATATTTTAATCACCTCTTTCCTTTCACGTTCCCTGGTTCATTTCGCTGTTATTTCCAACTTTGCCTTTTGTAATACTTGCATTCAAAACCATGTTTCCTAGCAAGCACGGCTTCCGTTGCTATCGCCCGAGCTTCCATAGGTGGTATTTTTCGTTACTGCTACGCCCAACATATTTTCTAACTCACATTGTGATTTTTTTTTCTTTGATCCCTGAACTCTTTCAAGATGTATGTTTCAGTTTTCAAACAGCAAGTCCTGGCCTCGATCCCCTTGTGAAGCTATCGGAGTGTCACTCAGGGTCTTGGCTGCCTTCTCTGGAAGCAGCAAATTCTACGCCGCATCATAAATCACAACAAATTTAGCAGCAGCTTACAACACTTGTTCATTAGCTTGCAGGCGTGTAGGTCAGAGGACTGGGCTCTCTGCTCAGGGTCTCACTGGGCTGAAATCAGGGTGTCAGACAGGCTGCCTCTCACCTGGAGCTCAGGGTCAGCTTTCAAGCTCATTCCGGTCATTGGCAGCACTTAGTTCCTTGCATTTGTAGCTCAGAGGTCCCGGTTTCCTTGTTGGCTGTCAGCCAGAAGCTGCCCTCAGCTCCTACAGCCTGCCTTTCTCTCTTGCCATAGGCCTCCCACGTCTTCCAAGCCAGCAAAAGAGATTCTCCCCCACACTTAGAATCTTCTTTGCTGGGAAGAACCCTGTCCCTTTTAAGGGTTCACCTGATTGGGCCAGGCCCACCAGGGAGGCTCTCCCTACCACAGGATCTACTGATATGGGACATTAATCACACTTGCAGAATCATTCCTCAGAAGTGCCTAGCTGAATATTGGATTGAATAACCTGAAGGAGGTGTGTGTATAGTAGTGGGGAGGGATCCTAGAGCTGACTTTGAATTCTGGTTACCACATAGTCCTAAACATTGGGTTCACCTCCTGGGCCTCCATCCTCCCTCAGGATCTGCCATTCCGCCTCAGGAATTCTTCATGATCTTGTTAGCTTTCTGATGCATCCTGACCTATTTAAAAATATTTGGTCCAGTTTTTCTGCTTTCCTCAGTGGGATGGTTGGTCCGAATGACATACTCACCGCGGAACCTCCTCTATTCCTGATTAAAAAACAAAACAAAACCCCTAAACTCTCAGGAATCAAAGAAAAATTCCTTAACTTGATAAAAGATGTCTGCCGGAAATCTAAAGCAGACATCATATCTAATGGTGAAACATTAGGCCGATTCCTATTGTAAGTCAGGACTGAGATAAATTCAAGTGCTTCTCAGTGCTTCTAGAGGAAACATGGAGTCTGGGCAATAAAGAAGCTAAAATTGCAAAGGAAGAGAATAGAAAGTGTCATTATTACAGTTAGAGATGACCCTCTGCTTAGAAAATCCAAGAAGAGTTAGTCACCTGTCAAATTACTAGAGCTAATTAGAGAGTCCAGCAAGACGGCAAGCCAGATCGACGCGAAGAGTGGTAGCGTTCCTCACTGCAGCAGTAACTAATTAAAGATGTGATGGAAACAAGATGCCAGTTACAAGAGCCTTGGAGTCTGGAAAATGCCTGGGAACGGATCTGGCCCAAAGTGGGAGGATTCAAATGTTGGAAATCACAAAACCTTAGTGAGGAGCACAACAAAACCTCAATCAATGGTGAGAAATATCACACTCAACCTGAAGACTACATTCTCCTCAGGGGCACCTGGGTGGCTCAGTTGGGTAAGCGTCTGCCTTCGGTTCAGGTTAGGATCCCAGGGTCCTGGGATCGAGTCCCGCATCGGGCTCTCCATTTTGCAGGGAGTCTGCTTCTCCCTCTGCCTCCCTCTATCTCTGTCTCTAATGAATAAATAAATAAAATCTTAAAAAAAAAAAGACTTCATTCTCCTCAGACTAACATAAGTTCAGTGAAAATCTCAGTAGGGGGGATTTTTCATGAAGTTCATTAAACTGACCCCAAAATTCATAAGGAAGACAACACAGGCAAGAAGCATGAAGTGTTTTTGACAAAGAATAACAATGGGCTCTTCCAGGGGGCTCTGAAATGCCGGGATCTCTAGAGCTTGGAATCATGTGGTGTTGGCACAAGAAACGCAACAGCCCTGGGGCTTGGTCGATGATCCAGAATGATCCAGAACGATCTAGAATGATCCAGAATGATCTGTGTGCCTATGGGAATTTAGTTCAAGACAGAGGTAGCATTTCCATTCAGTGGGAAGACGTTTTTTTTTCTTTTTTCTTTTTTTTTGATAAATAGGGAAAATCAGCTCTTTGTTTCCGTCAGGGCATGCGTACTCAGGAAAGGAGAAGAGTATTTAAAGTAGAATGGATTCAGGGGGCTGGTTACACAGGTGATGGGAGAGCTGAGAAGCCAGCAGGGGCCAGAGAGGCAGCCAGGCCTACCTTGGCTGGGGGACAAAGCGGGTTGGGGTGTCAGCCGGTGGGGGTTGGGAGCACAGTGGGCTTACCCAGGGGTGGCTGGAGCCATGGAGTGGGTGTGGTTCTTTCCAGAGAGGCCGCCTGGGCAGAGTGGGAGGGGCGGGAACCCGCGGGCTGAGCTTTCCTTCTGCCTTCCCATCTCCTGCTCAGTCTCCGTGGGCTGAGCCCAGCCGGAAGCCAGGTGGCCTGTGGGGTCAGCTCCCCGTGTGGCAGGGCTAAGCCAGGGCAGGGCCAGGATGGCGCTGGAGGCAAACAGTCCAAGATTGGTGAACCATCCTCAGGAAAAAAAAAAAAAAAATTAGAAAATAAAATAAATAAAAATAAATTCATAGCTTAGAAAAAAAAACCCATCATCACTCAAAGATCAGAAGAAACACAAGAATGAAGTATTTAAGGAAATATAGGAGAAAATGGTTGTCACCTTGGTGCACGTAATGCTTTAAAGAACACACAAATGAAAAATCAACCATAAGGGGCGCGTGGGTGGCTCAGTCGTAAGCTGCTGCCTTTAGCTCAGGTCATGATCCTGGGGTCCTGGGATTGAGCCCCGCATCATTGGGCTCCCTGCTCAGCGGGGAGTCTGCTTCTCTCTCTCTCACTCCCCCTGCTTGTGTTCCCTCTATCAAATAAATAAATAAAATCTTAAAAAAAAAAAAAAATCACCACAAAAGGAAGGCTACAATTTGTAATATGAAACCAGAAATCTTCTTCACAACCAAAGATGCTGTAAACAAATGTAAAACATGACAGACAAAGAGAAAATATTTGTGACATATAAGAAAAGGACCAAGGATTAATACCAGGATATGGAAGCAGTTCTACAAGTCAATAAGAAAAAGAAAGCAAACCAGAGGAAAATGGGCAATTCCAAGAGGAGAGAATTCAGGAAATGCTAAGATGGGAAAATACAAACAGACCAATGGCCCACATCACTAGTTACTGGGAAAATGCAAATTAAAACAACAGCGAGATACCATTTTAGGTAAATGCAAAGGATAAAGTAATAATTGCTGGCAAGAATGTGTGATGGAGACTGGGCCTCTATTCCCCACGTCCTGTTATTCAATAGTGACCAGACTCCACATTTTCAGTGCACACAGGGCCTCCCAGAAGAAAGGCTGCATCTCACGGTCTCTTTTGCAACCAGGTGTGGCCACACGACTAGGTTCAGGCATTTACATGTAAGAGAAGTGTGGAGGGGCAGTTTCTGGAATCTTCCTTGAGAGGTAGCCAGTGAGTACCATGCGTCCCTTCTTCTTTGGCCTTCCCTCCCTCCTAAGTTTGGGAAGGTAGCTGCCATGGCTGGAACGGCAGCATCCTTCACGAGATCTGGGGAAGCCTAGATCCATTAGGATCTTTGGGGGAGCAGACCTGCTAGGAAGCCCTAGTCGGCCCACCTCTGGGCTTTAATGTGAGAGAGTCCTTCACTTCTACCTTGTTTGTTTTAAGTTCCTGTTATTCATAGTCAAATTGATTCTTAACTGGTGCAGGGTATAGATGTTATGGGCTGAACTGCGTCTCCCTGCCAAATTCATATATTGAAGTCTTAACCCCCAGGAATTCAGAATGTCACTGTATTTAGTAAAAATGAGGTCGTATGAGTGGGCCCGAACCCAATACGACTGGTGTCCTTATAATGAGAGGAGCTTAGGACACAGGTGTACCCAGAGGGACAACCAGGTGAGGACACACGAGAAGGTAGCCATCTATAAAGCAAGGAGAGGCCTCAGGAGAAACTAATCCTGTGGACACCTTGATCTCGGACTTCCAGCCTCCAGGGCCGTGAGGAGAGAGATTGCTTTTGTTGAAGCTCCTCGGCCTGTGGGAATTTGCTGTGGCAGCCTGAGCAGATACGGGTGCACTGGCAGGTGGCTGGGCTGTTCACAGATAGGAAAGCTGCTCCTTGGTTTTGATCACACGCCCAGCACCTAGAGCTGACCTTGTGTGTGTATCCACCTGGGAGGCTCTGGGCTGCAGGATTATCTTCCATGCATGTGGACAAATGAGCAGATTTTTTTTTGCTATATGATTTCATTTATATATTGAATCTATAAAACAAAACAAAAGAATAAACAAAACAAAACAAAAACAGATTCACAGATATGGGAAACACACTGTTAGTAGGAGAGGCTGGGGAGGTGGGCAAAGTAGGTGAAGACAATTAAGAAATACAAATTTTCAGTTATAAAATAAATAAGTCATGGGATATAATGTACAGCATAGGGAATATCATCAATAATATTGTAATACTTTTGTATGGTGACAGATGGTGACCAGAGTTATCATGGGGATCCTTTTGTGATAAATGTTTTTGTATAAAAACATTGAATCACTATGATGTACATCTGAAACTATTAAGATATTGTAAATCAATTATACTTCAATAAAACAAACAAATAGTTGTGGAATAATAAAAAAATCCACAAGTCCATATTGATACAAATAAATAATCAGTTAAATAAACACATTAGGAAGATAAGATAGCTCTTTAACACAAAATTCCAATTAACAATATCGAGAGAAATATGAATTCATCATTGGCAAACAGTAATAACTTTTTGTAGACAAGTTCAACAGATAGATGCTAAAATTACTGGTCAAATGTTTGAAGAAAAAGTAGATTTGCACACTCTCAAAGTAACTCACAGAGAAATTTATTAATTAAAGGAAAAGAGAGTAACTTTACAGTGGATGAGTCTAGCAGAAACCACCCAGAGCAAGTGATCAAGGTCAATATCCCTAGTAATCATCATGTCAACATCATGAACCCCATGATAGGATGTATTGAGGACGTCACATATCATTTCTGTGGTATACTTGCCAAAAAAGTATAACCTCAATTCAATTATGAGAAAACGTCAAACATCCATCAGTTGAAGAGCATACGCCATGCCGAGAGCCGGGCTCGCGTCTGCCGACGGAATGCTGGGCTTGGGACCCTCAAGGGTCCCTACGGCTTTCTTTGCAGCGTTTCACATGTTTTGTCAATATCAAATAAATAAGCCTTTAGTTGATATTTGATATTCCACTCAGAAGATGCCACCTCGCCTGCAGTCAGTGGGTACAGCTTGTCACCAGCTTGTCCGCAGCCACCACCCGGCCATCCTGAGCATTTGGGGCACTTTCAGGCCGGCTCGGCCAGAACTCAGGCACCAGCTGCCCCTTGTGTCAGCATGCTTTGGAGGGTCCTGAGCCTTCGACTGAGCGGGGAGTTGGAGTCCCCAGGGCAGGTGTCCCTGACAGCCTGCCCCATCATCAGCCACAAGTCCGGCCGCCTTGCCGGCCTCCTTGTCCCTCCCAGTCGTGGAGTCTGCTCCTCTGCCTTCCCTCAGACTCTTCCATCCTGCCCCTGGCCTGCCTGTCTCCGGGCCGCTTCCCTGCCCCTCTGGCCTGGAGGGGCTGGGTTCACGCCCGGCGAAGCCAGTGCATGTCCCCTAAAGCTCATGGCAGGGTTACGGCCCAGGGAGGGCGGCTGGAATGTCAAGTCGCTCACCAATGTCTAAGGGCCTCTGGGGCCAGCTACTAGGAGCCGACTGAGCCACATGCAGGGGCTTCTAAAGGACTTTCTCAGGCCCCAGTCTTCTTTACACGTGGCGCCAACCTTTAGGAGTCCAAGGGGAAGGCTTGTTGAGATTCAAACCCTGAAGGTGAGAATTAGAGCACACAGGTAGCTTCCAAGGCCTGGTCCTCAAATGGGTCAGGGGTCTTGGTCCAGGGGTGCCCTGCCAGCCAGAGAGTGAATGATGAGGTCAGTCGGAGGTGCTCCCAGTGTAGACGAGGGGGTGGGCGGTGCTCCCATGTGGATGGGGGCAGTGCTCCCAGTGTGGAAAGCTGGTGTGGACAGGTACCTGTCACAGTTCAGGGGCTGCGACCATTCCTGCCGTGTTAGTTTAATGGTAAATTACTCTCAGCAACTCACAAATGGAAATAATCCCAAATCTCCTGCCAGCCTCCGGGAAAAGGAATTCAACAGAAAACAACAAACAAACCCATTCCTTCCTTTACCCGGTGGGCCTGGGCGTCTGGAGGACAGGGGAGGACGTGAATTGCAGGTTCCCTTTGTCCAGAAGCCACGGGGTTCCTGGGGGCCTTGTCCTGCCCCCTCTCTCCCTACACCAGACGTTGCAGGGAAGGAGGAGAGGAGTGGGTGCCTCAGGGGCAGCTATACTTTAGCTTTGTCCTTCGGGGAGCCTCTGCCTCACCGTTTCCAGACCGCCTGGCCTCCCTCAGGCCCAGGCCCCAGCTAGCCAGGCCAGGAGGGTCCGGCCAGCAGTGCAGCCCCCGGCCGCGTAGGAGGAGGAGCCACGTCTATGACACCAGTGTCCTGGGCACCCCGGGACTGCAGGAGCCCCTGCTCTGCCTTCGGGCTCTGGCCACAAGACTGGCCTGAGAGCCTCGTGGTCTGCAGTATGCTCTCGCTGGCTTCCCAGGGCCTGGATCTGGTCACCAGTTGGGCCCTTCAGTCCCACGGCCTCCTCAGACCCGTCCAAGACCCTAGTCCCCTCTCCTCCCTAGCCCCAAACAGCTCTTTCTGGTGGCTTCCAGACACGGGACACACGCCCTTCTGCAGATCCTGACAGGGGCGTCGTGGATAGGAGTCTGCGGCAGCCAGGGAGGCGGGCCCGGGCTCTTGGAGCCTTTACTTTCCCATCTGCAGAATGGGGACAGTAACGTTTACTGCCGAGCTGGTCCTACGCGTCAATAATCTAAAGGCCCGCCCGGCCTTTCAGCAGGGAAGGCGAGGGCTCAGAAATGAATTCCTCACCAGGGAAACCTGGGTCCCACTCAGGCTGGCCCTTTCCTTCGGCCCCCTCTGGCGCCTGACCCTCTGTAAAAGGAACCTTTATTGTGTGTGTTGGGCTGGCACGGTGCAGAGGGTGCTGCCCAGAGCATCTCAGTTACCCCTTCTGCAACCCTGGGAAGTGGGGGCTAGAATGCTCCCGAAGACCAGAGAGGCTTGGTGCCCTGCCCACGGCCAAGCTGAATTTGAAGGCCAGCCCAGCACGGGAGCTCATAGCAAATGAAGCTCGGTCTTGAGGAACTGAGGGCAGGCTAGGCCAGGAGGAGCCTTCCTGAGCTCAGGGCAGGGGGTGCTGACTCCGCGCAGGGGTGGCCAGGGGCCCGGGAGAGACTGGGGCCCACAGTGAGGCCTTGCAAATAAAAAAGGCAGACGGGGGGCACCTGGGTGGCTCAGTCATTAAGCGTCTGCCTTCGGCTCAGGTCATGATCCCAGGGTCCTGTGATCGAGCCCCACATTGGGCTCCTTGCTCAGCGGGAAGCCTGCTTCTCCCTCTCCCACTCCCCCTGCTTGTGTTCCCTCTCTCGCTGTCTCTCTCTCTGTCAAAAAATAAATAAAATCTTAAAAAAAAAAAAAAAGGGCAGATGGACGAGAGTCCTGCCTGCCCTTTCCCTCATCTGCCTGCTCTGTGCCTCCATCGAGAGCCCCCTTTCTCAGCCTCCTGCGGGTCCTTGGAGTGTTTCTTTAAGCACATACACTCGGAGGCTGCCCCTAATCTCCCTCTGCTTCTGGCCTCACATCGCAGGTAACTACTCTCTATACTCTTAATAACGCGCCCTGCAGATCTTTCCCGGCTGATACCTAGAGTACGTCCTCGTCCTTTTTATAAATAGCTGCTGCATCCGTCAGGGGCCTGGCAGGAAACAGATGGCTCACTCAAACTGGGCAATCCGAGGAGCGTTTACTAAGAGGGACTCTTGAGGGAGGCGTGGGCAGGAGGTAGCGAAGTCACGAGGCGAGGGGCGCTCATCCTTACTGCCCGAGGCTTGAGGGGCCAGGGGAAAGGGGGAGAGATGGCCATCTCTCCCCAATGGGGCGGCCAGGGCAGGAGCCGTGACCTCAGCTGGCCAGAGGTGTCTCTACAGGAGGGGACCCATACCTCTGCTGCTCCCTCCTCCTGGGCCCCTCCCCTGCTGGACGAAACTGATCTGAAGTCAGAGGCAAGGGTGGTCCCGTCACCCAGCAGCCCCCAGGGGCCCCAGGCAAGGTGAAGGGTGCTCTGTGAGTCTGAAGGGCCGATGGAAAGATCTCCAGGTGTGTGCTTCAGCAGGTTCTCCCAGGTTGCTGTGCCAGGCCCATTCCTTGTTTTTTTTTAAACAAGTGGTTTCACTTAGACTAGCTTGCTCTCCACACGCGGGCATATCTAAAGGATACATTTCTAGAAGTGAACTTCCTAGGTCAGAGGGTTAAGGCACCTGCTGTTTCGGCGGGCATCGCAGGGCCGCCTTCTGTGGGGTTCATGCCTCGTCCTACATAGTTTCACCAACGAACGGTGCTGTCAGATTTGCATTTCTGCAAAGCCCCAAGTGTGAGAAAGCACTGCAGGGCTAATTTGCATTTCTTTTTTTAAAATTTGCATTTCTCTTAATTTGCATTGTGTCTGAGGGCCCATGTTCTTTATCATTTTTTTCCTATTGCATTATTGATCTTTATCTTCTTAGTTTCCAAGAGCTCTTTATATATTACGGATATTAGCTCTCTGACACTGATCTAAGTTGCAAATATCTTTTTCCCACTGGGTCTCTCGACTTACAGTGGCTTTTGCTTTGCAGAGTTTTGATCCATCAATCTTTTACGGTTGTTAAATTTCGAGTCATAGTTTGAAAAGCCTTCCTTGCTTCAAGATTGTAAAGCTCGATTCTTCCCATACCTCTGTGGTTTCATTTATACATTTAGATTTTCCTTCCATTTAGAGATTATCCCGACATGTGGTGTGAGATATCTAACCTGCTCCTTTTCTTCCAGAAAGCTGCAGTAATGCTCCTTCCTGCAAGGGACACTTTTCTGCTGTCCAGAGCCTGTCAGCATGATCCTTCTAGAAGGTAAATCTGTCAGTGCATTTCCCTGACTAACGCTGCTCAAGGTCTCCTGGTGGCTCTCAGGATGAAGTTCAGACTCAATCACCTGGCATCCTTGGCCTTGTGGGGTCTGGCCTCAGTTTACCCCAGCCCATCCTCACGGAGGCTTCCTTCCCACCCCTCGCCTGATGAGCAGCCCTCAGCCTTCAGGTCTCAGGGTCTGCGTTACATTCTCTGGGAAGACCCTCCTGCCCACAGGTCTGGATTGGGGACCCGAGCACTCCCCAAGTGTGCGGCACAACCACGGCCAGGGAGGGCACATCCAGGCTGGACCCGTGCATCCCAGTGCCTGGCACGTGGGGCGAGCTTATTCTTGCCTGCATTAAGGAATTCAAGCCTCGAAATCAGGACAGCAGCTGTTGATAGGGAAATAAAACGTTTTTCAGGAACATCCCTGAATCCACCCTTGGCACTGAAATGCTCTTAGCCTCTGAAGGGCTTAAGGAAGAGTGGGCACCGAGCCAGCCCTGTAGACAACAGAAATGAGCGCAGGCAGAAGCTTCCATAATGCATGTGCCGTGCCGCCGGTCCCCAGAGATCCATGAAAGGATGGGTTATGTTTTCAGCAGGAAGAAAAGAAATTTGTCATCTCCTCCAGTGCTGGGAGCCAAGGTCACCCAGACTGCAGACTCGCCTTCTTGATGACACCAGGAGTGTCCCTGGGGTGTCAGGAGATGCTGGGGCTGGGCTCGGGGTCTCAATGTCGGGGGTGGGGCGCAGGTGCTGCTCAGTGTCTTGGGGCTGAGCCCTAGGGCACTGTTGCCCTGCGGGGCACTTCCAGAGGGTCCCCAGCACAACTGAGAAGGGCCCAGAGCATGTTCTCAGTTGATTCTAGCTCCTCCCACGGGGGCCTCCGCAGCGTGCGTACCCCTCACTCACGGTGACAGCATGTCCGGAAACTGGGACTCCCATCCACCCCAGCTCTTGGTGCTGTTGGGGTGCCCATCGTCCTCCCCGTCCATCTCTCCTATGGCGTGGGCTGCCAAAACACAGTGGCCAGAGAGCATGACCTAAGATGGCCATCTAAGACGCTGCTCTGTTGGCGAGGCTCAGTTTACTCAAGAGAGCTAACAGTTGCAGGGGTCCAGGCCTGGGCCGCAGGTCAGACAGAGCAGCTGACTCCAGGCTCCCCAGGGGCTGGCGGGCAGGAACGGAGTCCCACTTGGCCCGGGAGCCATAGCTGGGCAGTGGGTATGCAGTAAACGCTGTTGACCGGGGGTCCTTAGGTGGAACACTGTGGCTGAGCCTTGGGCTTGAGGGGTAAAGCGAACAGCTGGTGCAGACGGCGGGGTACAGAAATGCAGATGGTGACTAGAGGCAGGACCAAAACAGAGAGCGCCCCGAGCCAAGAGCGTGGGAAGTCAGGAATGACTGCCTGGTAGGAGGGTCAGAGCTGACCTTGAAGGGGGAGGAGGACTTTGACAGCTGTGGGCATACAAGGAAGGACCTTCAGGCCTGAGCAAAGAGAGGGAGCCGGAAGATGCTGGATGTGTTCGGATATACAAGACGGGCAATAAAAAAGGCTCAACCCCATTAGTAATCAAAAGAGGACAATGAAAGCAGTAATGAGATGCTCCGCCCGCCCCCCTAATATTAAGTAGGCAAAGATAAAACCACGTTGGAATCCAGGTCTGGAAGAAAGTTGGGAGATTGACCCTCTTACCAGCGTGAACCGGGTCATCTGGTGGCGCACATAGCGAGCTAGGAACTCTGTATGTGTTTTCACCAAAGGGCTAGTTCCAGGATACTTTCCTAAGGATGTAATTGAGGCCGGGCGCCAAAATTCAGCCGCACCGATTTTCATCAAAGCACAGTTTATGACAAGGAAGAAATCTCAGTTTGTAACAGTTGAGTCGGTTGAGTAAACTTTGGCCATTCAAAATCTTGGCGTTAAAGAGGAGTTACCGTCATGAGAAAATGTTCCCTATAAGCTGTGGGTGGGAAAAGCAGGCTTTAATACAGCGGGAAGGGAATGAGGCACGCGGTGCAGAAATGGACAGAGGTGTGGGTGCGCCCGCGGGACTGTCTCACTCCCGGCCCTGGGATGCGGGGCGCCGCGGGGTCCTTCCCTGGGAGGGGGTGGCCCCCGGTGCTGACAGCGCCCCCTAAGCCAGGGGCTGGCTCTTCAGCTGTCTCCCTTCGCTCCCCGCCCCCCACCCCCATGCTCTGCAGAGCCAGCATCCCGCCCCAGGGGAGCAGGGCATGCACCCAGCTCATTATAAAAGGGATTCTTCCACTTGCCATTTGTCACTGTCCCCTCCCCGTCCTACAGCTTCCTTGCAAGCCTTGTGGTGGGAGGGGTGGCTGGGCTCAGTCCCAGTATTCCCTAATCCCGCCATAATTTTTGCTTATAATTTTGAATGTTTGTTTTCTATTTATTTATGTATTTATTTGTAAAGATTCTATTTATTTATTTGAGAGAGAGAGAAAAGCAAGCGAGAGAGCACCAGCAGCTGGAGTTGCAGAGGGAGAGGGAGAACCAGGCTCCCGGAAGAGCAAAGAGCCTGATGCGGGACTCGATCCTAGGACCCTGGGATCATGACCTGAGCTGAAGGCAGCCGCTTAACTGACTGAGCCATGCAGGTGCCCCTGTTTTCTGTTTTAAAGTTCAAACACACAAAAGGGTGCCTAGTGAAAAATAGAATTCCTAACTATGAGTTTTCAAACCTCTGAGGACCACTCAGCATGATCTGTTTCTCCAATAGCCCCCTGGAGATGTTTTGTTCTAAACATCTGATGAATATTCAGTTCCACGTATGTAACATCTCTGAGCTACTTTCATAGGCTCCTAGTGCATTGTGCTGGTCACTTTGTATCTTGCTTTTCTTTTTCTTTCTTTAAAGATTTTATTTATTTATTTGAGAGAGAGAGAATGAGAGAGAGCACATGAGAGGGGGGAGGGTCAGAGGGAGAAGCAGACTCCCTGCTGAGCAGGGAGCCTGATGCGGGACTCGATCCAGGGACTCCAGGATCATGACCTGAGCCGAAGGCAGTCGCTTAACCAACTGAGCCACCCAGGCGCCCTGTATCTTGCTTTTCACTTAATGATGTGACTTGATGATAATTGCATCTCATTTCTGGGAGAGTGCCCTTTTATTTTATTTATTTATTTATTTATTTATTTATTTATTTATTTATTTATTTATTTATTGAGAGTGCACTTTTAAAGGCTACATACTATTTCACCATGCCTCGGGACCATTATTTATTTGGCGGTGGATAGGTTTGGTTGTTACCCATCTCTTGCTACTTCAGTGAAGAAGGTTTTGCGCCAGTAAATTTGCAAATGTGTGACAGGATCTGTAGATAAAAGACCCTAGAATTGAGCACAGCTTTGTATCCTGGAAAATTGGGTGGAAATCACCAAAGTATCCTCCATGGGGATGATGCATCAATTTGCACACCACCAACCACGTATGACTACTTGTTTCTCCTCTTGTCCACACAGTGAGTCCTCGGACTTTTTGATCTTTGAAAAATGGTGGAAAGATTTTCACTTATTGTGAATGGGGCTGGGCATCTTTTAATATTCTTTTTTAAAATAATGGAATACGGGGGCACCTGGGTGGCTCAGTGGGTTCAGCGTCTGCCTCAGGCTCAGGTCATGATCCCAGGGTCCTGGGATCGAGTCCCGCATCGGGCTCCCTGCTCAGCAAGGAGCCTGGTTCTCCTTCTCCCTCTGCCTGTTTGTGCTTTCTCTCTCTCTCTCTCAAATAAGTAAATAAATCGTAAAAAAAAATAATGAAATACAGCACATACGCTGAGAAGTACATAAAACGTATTTGTGCTATAAAATGAATAATTATGAATTAAGCTCTCAGAAAACCAACAAGCAGATTGGGACTTAAAACAGACCAGCACCCCAGGACCCACTCCCTCTGTGCGTGCCCTCTCTTGTCCTGACTCCCTCCTCCCCCAAATTCTGTGACAGTGCTCATCCTAGAAATCACTATGCATCTTTTAACTTCTCAAAGCCTGTGGTTAATCAGCACCCTCCTCCCCCTCCCAGAGGACACAGACCAAAAATCACTTACATCCCATTTACCCCCTCCTCTAACTTACGTGTTATTGCTGTCGTATATTTTGATTCTACTTTCTTCCTCCTACTGGCTTCTAGGGTCTTTTTGTGTATTTGCAAATTAGCTTTGTGTTGGTGGTAGGAGTTGCAAGTATTTCCCCCAGTTTGTCTTTTTTATTTTTATTTTGGCCACAGTGGTTTTGCTGTGAGGATTTTCCAAAATATATACGTATTAATTAAAATAGACTAGCAGGTTGTACACCAGAATGAGAGCCGCCCTAACCGCAATAGATGGTGGAATTATGGCTCGTTTTTGTGTTTTTCCTTTGCATTTTTAAAGTTATTGTTTTTTTGTGTTTGTTTGTTTGTTTGTTTGTTTGTTTTTAATTGAGGACACTTGACTTCCGTAATCAGAAAGAAATACAGCAGATGACGCAAGGACAGAACTTTTTTTCGACTACGCAGGTCTGCCCTGGGCTTCCCTGGGGGTACAGATGAGGTCTCTTTGCATTAAGGCCCAAGTGGCTTCAGATCCCGCCTCCCTCCCCCTGGGGCGGCTGCAGACCCCAGGGTCTTGGCCTCGCCCATGGTCTCCCCAGCTGTCTGTGGAAGACCCGAGGGGGGCCCTGAGGGGTCTTTACCTGCCTGTCCACGATACCCCGGGCTGCTGATACCTGTAACCTTGAACGTGCCCATGCTGCCACCGCTGGTCGTCAGGGGACCCTCCTGAGACTTGCGTCGCCAAAGCTGGGCGGCTCCTTGACTCTGTGGCACCTTCCGAAAAGCTTTAGTTGAAACTTTTCTCTTTTTGTCTAGCGTCCTTATGCTGCCAGGCTGCACCGAATAGGTGCTTAGTGGGGTACAGGTCGGAGGCAGTGAGGTGATGGGGCCCAAAGCAGAAGTAGAGGGGACTCGCAGGGTCCGGGGGTGCCCTGAGGGGAGGGGGCCTGCTGGTGCTCAGCTGCCCTGAGCAGGAGGGCATGGTCATCCGAAGGCATGGTCATCCGCGGGCTCTCCCCAGATGGTGGCGCTGTCCGGGTGTGGCAGGAGAGACCGGGGTGCCTTTCCCAGGGCGCACCGCCCAAGTGTGGGGAGCAGGGGGCATCCGCCACTCCCGCCTTCCAAGCCCAGAGCCTGGGAGGAAGGCCTATCACTCCCACTTCCTATTGTCCTCGCCTTTTGGGCCCTTGGGAGCCCTTCCTGGGATGCATACCCTGGCATGTCTCCTGGGTGACTGTGTGTGCCTTTTACTCTTACCAACCCCGAAGCTTTTAGCGGTTTTGCCTGTCCTGGGGAGCTGCTCGAAAGCTCTGGGCCACGTTTGAGGCTCGCCCACAGTAAGCCTGAGCTCCAGTGGCCTTCGTTTTCGGGTTAGCCTCTTCCTTTGCTGGGCTTTATGGCCCTACACTTGTTTTTCTTTCTTTTTTGGCTCCTACATTAATTTATGCAATCTTATTATATATGTGTATCCTCGTAAGCACCTTAAATCCTTTCCAGAAACGTTGGGAAGAAATCATAAATACCATTTCTATCTTCATCCGGAGTCTGGAGGTGGGTAAACATTTCAGTGACAGCCAGCTTCATTAACCCTTAGCTGGGCAGGCAAGAAGCCTGGCTCCGGAGCGGAGCGGGGCCCGTGGGGTCCAGAAGCTTCCACTGCAAGCCCACGGAGAGGCTCTGAGGAGGGGGCTGCTGGAGGGAAAACGTCTCCAGCTGAGAGTGGAGTATAGAGCTGGAGCCTGGCAGGCCACTGGGAACCCTGCATTTCCACGGGGTGACTCTCTGGAAGCCGCACCCCCCTGGGTGTTTGAGAAAAGGCACATTTTCACTGACCTGGGAATAGGGGTTTTTCTAGGCTTGTTTGGCAGGAGATGGAAGCCAGGTTTGCTGTGGGTGCCGGCGGGAGAGTAGGTGAAGGGCTCAACCACCGGTTCCAGGCTGAGCAAGGAAGGGCGAGAGGCTGGGGGTGTTGACAAGATCCAGGCCCGGCGGGGGGGGGGTGGTGGGCAGTGCATGGGGGCCGGGACAGCCCTGGTTGGCTTGGGTGTGAAGTTTGGGATCACTTTCTGGAGGTGGGGCTGTCTTGGGTGATAGGAAGTTTTCAGGGTGGCCACAGGAGAGGCTCACTGAATTGCGTGGTGGGGAGGTCACTGATTGCCTGGACAGGTTCCCCCTCTGGATGCTGACCACTCATTAGGGGTGGCAGTGGCAGGGTGGGTCAGTGAGGAGGAGCGAAAAGGAAAACTATATAGAGGAGCCTGGAGAAAAGGAATAGGTTAGGGACTGGAGATATTGTTTTGAACCCCTGAATCCAGCTGCGTCGGAAGATAATTTATTGATTCATAGATTCGAAATCTCCAGGGATAGTATGGACTTCAGGAGAGGCTTGATCAAGCATGCAGTGGAATCCCGGGGGCCATGGTGTGGGCATCATCTTCAGGTGGCTCTTCTCTTGGTGGCTCGGGGGTGGACAGCAGCAACTAGGCTCAGGCTCTTTCTTACTGAGAGATGACTTTTTTTCCCAGAAGTTTCTGTCAGGGAAGCATCTTTCCTAGAAGACCCCAGCAAACATCTGGTCTCACTGG
Source organism: Mirounga leonina (assembly GCF_011800145.1). Classification (NCBI taxonomy): domain Eukaryota; kingdom Metazoa; phylum Chordata; class Mammalia; order Carnivora; family Phocidae; genus Mirounga; species Mirounga leonina. Next base: position 1,209,186 of record NW_023270624.1, read on the forward strand.
TCTGACTTCGGTTATGTGCCTACCCACGGACCGATCCCTGTGGCAAGTTCTGGGGTCTTCTCTGGCTCTTGCCCCTGAGTCAGTGTCCCTGGGTCTGACGGAAGTTTCGAGGGGCACAGGGGGTGATGCTGGGGCTGGTGGAGCACCCCTTCAGAGCGAGGCTTAGAGAAGTCGTCGGGGTGAGTGAAAGGACAGGGCGGAGAGTTGGTCATGGCTCTACCGAATTTGCCCTTCCTCCAGGAATTTTGTTCGGAGACATGAGTTCCATCCACAGTGTGGAGGCTGGCATTTTGCATCTGGAGCCGTGGGTCGCTGCCTTATTTACTCCACACGCTAATCCCCTTCCTATGTGTCACGCATAGTACTGAACTTCTCCATGAAAACATGAATGATTCATATCACTAAGGTTTACATTTTTTTTTTGTTCTGATGTGATAAAATTAGCCACCATGGCTTAATTGATATAAATCAACTCTGAAGTCCCTGTGGGTCACTGGCCGAGGCCAGAGAGGGTGGGGCTGACACCCAGCTTGGATGGCCGTGTCCTTCCAGAGCCAGCCTCCCCTGATGGCTGGCACTGAGCCGCGTCCTAGGGAAGATGCTCTTGAACTCAGTACACGTTTGAAACTGAGTCGTGTCTGATGGGGGTCCCCTGCCCGAGGCTGGACAGCAGGGAGGGAGGATGGAGACCCTGGGGGTGAGCCCCAGGGTGGAAGGGGTGTGCCTGCATTCCACCCCCACCCCCTCCTTCCCTCAGGAAGGGGCTTTGCAGACGGACATCACGACTCAGCTAGAGGCGTCCTGCTATACCTCCTGTCCCTGCTCTGGTCCCCGCAGCCTGGGCACCCCTGCCTGCATGGGCTTCTGTTTCCCTCGAGGTGCCTGCCCCTGTGAACCTCTTGCCTTCTTCCCCTGGATATGTGTGCAGCCCGAGAACCCTAGACGCCACATTTTTGGCGCCATCAGTGGGATGGGGCTGTCCTGGGACTGCTCTCTGGAGTGACCGTCCGAGAGGACACAGCTTGACTGTCAGAGAGATGCTCTGAAGGGGACTGAAGCAGTTGGCCAGGCTGGCAGGGAAGGGAGGAGGGGGCTGCACCGAGGAGGCCATGATAAGGGCCAGGCCCGCAGAGCTCCAGGAAACGCATTCTGGAAGCACATTCCAGACATGGCCTGAGCTGGGGGCTGGAAGAACATTAGGGTGGGAGAGCCAGGGGGGCCCCCAGGCAGGAGGTGGGGGCTCATTGGGAGGGGGGAGAGCAAATCAGGCCCCAAGGGAGGTTTTAAATGTAATGTGAAGCCACTGAGGGCTTTTCTAGAAAATTGTCTTTGTGGAGACCTAATGTATGGACAGTAAAATGCACAAGTGTACACATTATGAATTCTGATAGATGTCTATAGACGTGCCACCACCATCCCGATCAAGATTAAAACATTCCACCATCCCCGGAAGTGCCGGAAGTCTCCTGTACCCCCCACTCAGTGAATCCCCCCACTCCCCGCCAGGCCGGACCCCAGCCCCACGCAACCGCTGATCTGCTCGGTTCCCGTAGATGAGCTGGCTTTTTCTAGAACTCAGGTCTCTGTTGTCTGACTTCTCTCCCTCACCAAAGTGCGTTTGAAATTTGTCCGTGTTTTACGCGTATTAGTAGATTTTAAAAAATTGCCGAGGAGTATTCCATTTTGTGAAAAACAAAACAAAACAAAACAAAACACCCCACCATCATCCTGTTGGGGACATTCGGATTATTTCCAGTTTGGGGCCATATGAATAAAGCTGTTTCCCGAACGCAAGGGTGGCATTTTCTTGCGGTTTGCATTTGCATCTCCACTGGGGTGCCACACTCTGACAGGACATTTGACCGAGTCTCGAGGTGAAGGTCTCCTGGGCGCCAGGTGGACTCACGCTTCTTCATTTTTCTCTTGAGATCCTGGCTCTCTTAGCTCCCAGCTTCGCTCCTCTCCCCCTCCCCGCCCAGCTGCGGGCAACTGCAAGTTGGTCTCTGGTGTCCAGTGAAAACTGGGGGCCAAGCTTTGGCCAGAAACCTCCCAGGGACACAGCACGGGGATCCTAGGGATGCAGGGCCAGCCAAGTCCAGTTGTGTCCACGCTCAGCCCCCTGATGACTGCCAGCAAGTGCCACTGGGGCTTGTTTTCAGAGAGAGAGGTGTCACTGACAACTTCTTAGGGTGGCTTCTGTTGGTGGGTCCCCTCCATAGCAGGACCACCGAGGTCACTATGTAGCCTGGGGTCCCTTCTGGGCTTCCTGATCTCACGCTGTCTCCTGGCTGTCTGCCTTCCTCTCTTTGGCGGAGACCAAACCCTCTAGCCTGGCTCTCAAGGTGCGCCCACACTGTGGGCTGTGAGGGGGGCACCCCGTCTGACCACACCTGGTGATCTGCCTGGATCCGTCCTGTGGTGTCTCCTCAAAACCACAGCCTCTGGCTCGCTCCCTCTCACTTCCTGACTTGTGTCTGTGCTTTTCCTTCTGCCTCTCCTTCTCTCCTCCCTTTCCCACCTGTCCCACCTGTCCCTCCTGACCCACCTATCCCACCTGACCCGGTTTTCCCACCTGACCCTTCTGTCCCATCCGACCCTCCTGTCCTGAGCTTTCTGTCTCACCTGACCCACCTGGCCCACCTGACCCACCTGGCCCTCTTGTCACACCTGACCTTCTTTTTATTTATTTATTTATTTATTTATTTATTTATTTATTTATTTATTTATTTATTTAT
>NW_023270624.1:1211930-1228355 GCF_011800145.1 Mirounga leonina
TTCATCTACCCCTCCGATTTCCCCCGCTTCATTCTGCCCCTCCTGCTACCTTCTTCTTCTTTTTTTTCTTAACATGTATTGCATTATTTGTTTCAGAGGTGCAGATCTGAGATTCAACAGTCTTGCACAATTCACAGCGCTTACCAGAGCACATACCCTCCCCAGTGTCTATCACCCAGTCACCCCATCCCTCCCACCCCACCCCCCACTCCAGCAACCCTCAGTTTGTTTCCTGCGATTAAGAATTCCTCATACACACCTGACCTTCTTGTCTCATCCGATCCAGCTCAGCTGTGAAGTTTTGAACTCGGTGCCCCCTAGGCTGAGTCCAGCGCACTGTGGTCGTGAGAGGTGCCATCACCTGGTGTGTGGGTGAGGCCCGGTCTGGGTGTGTCCCCCGAACACCTGCTCAGGAGTGGCCTGTCTCTCTACCTTGGGGTCCTAGTTCAGTGACCGTGGGGAGTCATGCAGGTAGGCATCCACGGGGGCCTGCTGGAGAGTCCTGGAGAGTGGGGGCTACAGTGTGCCCACTCTCACAGTTTGTGTTTCCTGTCCCTTTGCAGACCCTCAGAGGACAGGGCCATAGCAGACAGTGGGGTATGATGGAGAATCACCCCAGAATGTGAGTAGGAATCAGGTCCCAGGGCCTCTGACTCCAACCAAGCACGCGGGCCCAGGCAGGCTCTATTCTGCTGGCCTCTGGGTTGGGCCTTCCCCATCCGTTCCGAGGTCAGAGGCGCTGGAAGGGGTGGGGGTTGGGGTAGGTGTGGGCTGGCCCATTTAGTTATCTGGATTTATATGTTGAAATTGTGTTGCCCGGCCCTCTAAGAAGACCAGCAGTGCCAGGGCCCAGTGTCGAATGGATTTGTTGACCCGAACCCCATCCCTGCCCCTGGGGCCAGAGAGACGAGGAGCCCTGGCGGTGGGGAACAGGGATGTGGGGCCAGCAGGAGGACGCAGGCGGTGTGTGGCCTGCTCTCGGGCACTTCTGCTGGGGATGAGCTGCGGCAGACCAACCCACGAACGGCATCACCATCGGGGGGGGAAGCAGACACTGCCTGACCCAGCCGATGGCCAATAGGATTTGCAAGCCACCGAGTACGTGGAGTAGGGACAGGAATCCTGATGGCCCTGCCAGGGGACGGGGGGACAAGGATGGGCACAGCCCTCCCGGTATGTGGTGAGCACCCCTGCAGTACCACTCCACGTGTGGTCTGTCCTGGTTGCTGGGGCACCTTCTCAGGGGGTGTTGGGGACACGTCCAAGCTCTGTCGCCGTGAGAAGCGGCTCATCCCAGGGACGCGCAGTCCTACGGCTGGGCCTTCACGCAGGGCCGAGAGGAGAGGTCAGAACTAGGAGGCTATTCCGTAATGCCGTGTCAAGAAGACCCACCCAGCAGTGCACTCCCGTCTTGGAAGGACGCACAAAGTGCCAGGATGCACAGCAAAGGCACCAGATGCGGATTGGATGTGTGAGGGGTGTTCAGGGATGCAAGGGGACAGAGCAAGGGACAGAACGAGGTGCAGGCTTTGGGGACCCTCACGGGATAGAGGCTGTGGACTCAGGAATCTAAACTCCGTCCCCTCCTTCGAAAGCCCCCAACACAACAAACCAGCAAGTGGCTGTAGATCTCAGGACCAGGCTGCTTGGAGGACAGCACCGTGGGGAGAAGGGTGTGGGACGGGGGTGTGGGCATGTGAGGCCAGGCAGCGGTCAGCGGGTGGGCAGGGAGGGGAGGAGCCTCCAGCAGGGGTGGAGGTGGAGGGTTTGGTGCAGGAGTGGAGGGTGGAGGGGCAGGAGAAGGCCAGCGGCTGAGGTGTGTGTGTGCGTGTGTGTTTGGGGAGCCGTGGTTGGCCAGGCCAGGCGGGCACAGGGGCCACCAAGGCTGTGTGGGCTCAGGCTGGGCAGTGGCAGACATGCTCCTTGGGGGGGCCCTCTGTCTGGAGCCGGAGTGGCTGGCTTCTCCCCCTGCCGCGTGCACCTGTGCCTCTCCCAACGGGGGGTCCAAGAAGTCGGCATTGTTTTTCAATCCTCTCTGACTCCTCAAACGGGGCGGAGGCTCCAGCGCAAACACCATTTGTGCATTTGGGTTCTCGGGCCGTTTTCTGTCGGTTAGGGCCAGGGCCCAGCCTGGGATGTGGCCACATCCCGCGGCTCTCTGCCCTGGAGCTGAGGACGCCTCCCTTGCCTTGGTCTTGGCCTGCTTTCCCTTCCTCCCAGCGTCCGCCCTCCTGCCTGCTCGTCCGGGGGCTAGGTCGGTGTCCTTGGGTTTCAAGGTCACTTGGTGGGTCAAAGCCTTAGAACTATGTCAGGAAATAGCTTCTGATAACACCCACAAACACCCCTGGCGTACCGCCTCCTGGGGTATTTCCATTCATGCCCCTGAAACTGGTGCTCGCACCAGCCCCGTGCATTCGTGTCCCTGTTTCACAGATGAGGGAACGGAGGCTCAAAGCGGGGCGGTCCCCTGGGAAGACTACGGAAGCCAAGAGGACGGTGATTGGACGGGGAGCTGCGCTCTGGCTGGTGCCCCCACCGATGGCTCGTGTCAGTCCCAGGATCCAGGCGCGGGGCCTGCAGGGAGGCTGTCAGGCTGCCAGCATCCTGGGAGTGGTAATGAAGCTTCGATGGGTCCGCGTCCCGGGCCCGTGTGCCCCGAGCCTCTAACTGCTGGGTGCTGGCCAGCCGAGAGGACAGGACGGTTATTGCAGACCTGGCAGACTGTCCGGTTCCTTTGGGTGTTGTTTTTTTCCATTGCAATTGAAACAACTTCACTTCTTCTTGCAGGGCTGGGGCCCGGCCTCTCCTGGCCTCGAGCAGCTGAGCCGGGCCTGGGAAACTCTGACTTACTTGGACCGCTTGGAAGAGTGTCGCTGTCACATCTTCAGCCCTGGCCCTGTCCCGGCTGGTGACCTCAGGGGTGGGCCCCGGCCAAGCACTGGGCCTTAGGCTGGGGTCGGGGTCTGGCTCCCTGGTCCTGAACCTCCTGCCAGGGCCAGCTGTGGTCCTCACCTCTGCCCTGGGTCGCCCAGGGAGAACGCCTCGCCTCTAACGTCAGCCGGACCTGGATTCCCACCCTGGGGCCAGTCCTGGGACCTGGGCCCAGGGAGGTTCAGCCAGGGCCTGGCTGAAGCTGCTGCACTCGCCTGCTCTGTGCCCCTTTCCCTGCCTGTCCTGGCTCCTATCAGCCTGAGCAGAAGCAGCACCCCAACCAGAGTATGTGGTCCCAGCTCAGGCCGGTTCACCCTGTCTGGAGCCATCTCGGGCTGGGCTCCCGCTCTTGGATATGGGTGGGCAGTGCGGGGGCTTGAGCTCTCATTCTGGCCTGGCACAGCTCCGTGGGGCTGTCTTAGCACTGAGGATCTGGCCTCCCACTTGCTCTGGGGGGCTACCTTAGAGGTCCCCGTCCTTGGACTCCCTGGAGAAAGCAGACCAGTGCCCAGCCTCAGTCACAGCGGGGCCTGGGAGTCCAGGGGATGATGGGAAGAGGATATCCACCCAGGCCTGACTGGCCGGAGCCAGGGGAGAATCTGCAAGGGACCAAGTTATGCCTCTGAGCCTGCTGCTTTTGGCTCTGGAATGTTCCACACCTGTTGACCCCTTGCACCTCCACCGAGGGGGCTCAGAGTAGTTAGGCTCCTGGCAGGATGCAAGGTCCATCCAGATGGAGCAAACAGAGGGAGGTGAATGAAGGCATCCACGGGGGTAGGGGGTTCCAGGGCCACAGCTGTAGGGGCTGGGACCACCCCCCAGACAGCAGAGCAGAGAGGGAGCAGCGTTGACCAGCAGTTTTTAATTCAATACATTTCTAGCAAGTTTGGATAGATGGTTTCCAAGGGGTACAGCAGAGAAGTAGCAAATTTGTGTGTCTGAATGCATCTGAGAGGTGTGAGTGTGTCTGCCTGGGACACGAACCCCACCCCCCCGTCCCCACTCCTTCCACTAGCACTTGGCCCTGATGACCTGGGGCCCCCATCCTCAGCTGTCCCTGCCGCCCTCTGCCATTTCCTTTGTGTTGGTTGAAGGGGTGGGCACTGGATCCTTCGATTCCTCTGTGCCTTTCCTGGGACCCTGCATAGAGTGCCTCCTCTGTAAATATCTGTGGGGTAAACGAGTCGATGAATAAAAGCATTCACATTGCCTCAAAGGGAGAAGCGCCAGTCCGACATGGAAGAGCGAACCGAAGAGAAAAAAGACTCCGTACAAGCAGATAAGAGAAACACAAAGGCATTGCCGTGCAAGGCGAGCTGGAGCTGGAGCTGGAAGGATCCCGAGCCAGCCTCCTTCACTTCCATCGGTCTGTCCGTCCGTAGGACCGAGGTCAGTTTGGAGTCCCGTTCCAGCTCCTCCTCCTCTCCCGCCTGTTCCATGCTCCTTCCCAGACATGCTCCCTTCTTCCCTTTGGCCTCGGCATGCCCATCCTTGCATGTGCTCTGGCTCTTGCTCGTGCTGTTCTCTGTACGTGGAGTATCCTGCCTTGCTGACCTTATAAATTCTCCTTCTTCAAGAACAGGGCAAATGCCCTCTCCTCTGGGAAGCCCTTCCTCCTCCTCCCCACCATGACCTGACTCCCCCCTCCCGCCCGCAGCAACTCCTACGGGAAGGCTAGCCGGGCGTTGACCCACAGCTCCTGTAACCGTCTGATTTTGAGCCTCCTCCAGTGAGCTCCTCCGAGGCGAGGCCACCGTCTGATTCTTCTTGTAGACACGCTACATGTCCGTTGAATCAAATTGCAGTTTGGGTATTGAAAGCCTCAGGTCTTCGGCAAATTTGGCCAGTGAGGGAGTTGTCCCCCAGGGGGCCCAGTATATTGGATGTTTTCTGTGAAAGATTTAAGACGGAAGACCCATAAAGGCAGGGAAGTGGCCCGGCCTAGCACAGAGGGCTTTGTCCAACATTCGACCGAGATGCTTTATAGGAAAGAATTATTTTTCAATAGTCGAAACTTCTTGAACCGTTAAATTGGACACTCTGGGAGCCCCACCATGTACCATTTGCTCTCTACCGCTCTCATTCCTGGCTTTTAAAAGAGCCATCTATTGTCGTCATTTCAAAATAGTTTGCAAACTTCATGCAGTTGAGTTCAGCCGGGACTGACTGAGTAAGCTCCAAGTCGGGCCAGTGCTGGGTGCCGAGCTCGGAGGCGTGTGAGGCACGCCCCCTTCTGCTCCTGGGCTGCAGATCCCCGGGTGGGGGAGGTGGGGACCCCTGGTCAGAGGGGACGGGTGAGCACAGATGTGGGTTCAGGGCGGCCCCCCCAAAGGCCAGCACACCTGGCCACAGGTCTAGGAGGCCGAGGATGGTTGCTGGCTGAAGGAAGTGGCGTGGGTGTGTGCAGGGCACAGAGCTCCCGGGACTTGGGGAGACCAGGGTTCAAATCCTGGCTCCACTGCCCACGGGCTGGTTGACGTAGGTGTTTTCTTCTCTGTGTCCCCTCCTATGTACAAGCCCAGCCCGGCCGTCTAGTCTGGCGGGGTCCAGGATGGCCCCAAGGTCAAGGGCAGTCCATCCCTTGGTCTCTCCGATGCTCAGGATTCAGGGGAGGCTGAGAGGAAACCCAGATAGGCCTTCAGGGAGGGTGAGGCAGAGGCCAGAGCTGGAGAAGTTTCTGGAAGCAGGCTTAAGTGCTCACCACTGGTGTGGCAGAAGCCGCCGACACTTACCCCATCGAGGAGCCATCCAGGGCCAGGGCTCTCGCTCATCCCCAACCACATCCGTTCGCAGGCCCTGCCGGTCTTCTGCCCTCCCTAGAGTCCACCACGCGGAGCTCTAGCCCAGCTGGGGGGCCCTGCCAGGCCCCGCTGCCCCGGGGTCCCACGATTCCCATGGGTCTGCGATTGGGCTGGGAACCAGCGCCAGGGCGTCTCAGATGCCGATGCCGTCCACACTGGGGCTTTGGGGACCATGGTCTTCCCAAGATAGGCCTCCGAGGGCGGCTGTTAGTGATGGAGAAACTTTTTTTTTTACAGATGGAAGCACTAATTAAGACATTTGAATGTCTTCCATATTCCTAATTCTTTGTTCTTTTCCTTTATGTAATAGAGAAGATCCTGCCTAGCTCATTACCAGCTGGTCTAGTAAACATCTAGAGACTATAAGGATATTTTATTTTAATTGCCTCAGACTCAGGATTATGGAAACAAGATGGTAGGGGGAAGGGCTCCGAAGCAAGACTGGGAAGGAATGCTCTCCCAGAAGTGGTCACTTGGAAGCTGAGTGTTCTGGTTACTTTCATTGTCTGAGTGGGTTTAGAGCTTTTGACCTGGACCCAGGAAAGACTGAGATCAATTTGGAGGAACAGATCGGCAGAGCCTGAGCCCCTGCCCGGTTCGCGGGAAGGCAGGTTTGAGCCAGTCAATTAAACACATTTCTCCTTAATAAACGTGGCAAAACTGCATGAAAATATGTCTTATTTTCTGAGTTGCATGAATCAAAGGCTGGCAAAAGGCCCGAGAGACAGGAGCTGTTTGCTCTGTGACAGACATGCACAGACTCCTGCTGCTGGCTCTGGGTTTAGCGTACGCAGGGAACATGGCTCGCTTTCCAGAACATGGCTCCCCAGCCAGCCCAGAGGGAGCAGGGGCCGGTGGGGGGGCCTAGCAGGAGAAAAGCAGGGTGCTACGAGCTCCACAGGGCATGAGGTCTTGCGGGTACTGCTCTGGGTCCAGGACTCACCCCACGAATGAGCCTGAGGACCCCAGTTTTCCCAGAGCAGGCCGAAATGGGTGCACAGGGTCCTCACAGCTTACCCTGGGGCCTCCTAGGAGGCTGCTCCCCAGCCTGACCTCTGAGCTGCAGGGGCAGCGCCAGGTGGCGGCCTGCTCTGTTAACACGCAGCGTGGATGGGGGTGCATGAGGCCACGCAGCTTTCCTGGGTCTGGCAGCGAGGCCCATGGAAGGTTCTGGTGCCTCAGCTGGCAAGCCTGGCATGTTGATCTGGAAGTGGGCCTCTCCTGGGCCCCTCCGTGGCATCCCATCCTGCTTGCTGTGGGTGCTCCCTGGAGACGCCTTGGGCCCCCTGCCCCTGGGCCATGTAGCTCTAGGAAGGAGGGCCGGCTGGCACTTCTGCCCACATGGCCCTGGGAGCCAGGCTGGGAGCAGGGGCCATGCAGGGCGGGAGGGGTGGAGGAAGCAGAACAGAGAGGCGCTGTTCTTGGGGAGAAGACAGAGGTGTGGTGTCCTGTTCTGCTCAGCCCCCACCCCCTACAGGTGACATTTCTCTTGGCTCCACTGGAGGAGCACCTGCTTGGCCTTATTGACACAGGGATGCGCCGTAAATGCTAATTCCCCACTCTTAACCCCTCAGCATGTGTGTTTATGGCAGAGGAACACTCATTAGGGCCCGAGTGCTTCCCCGGGGCTGAGGAAGCACGGGGCTCGTTAGGGAGGCCAAGTCCATCCTGGCGGTTCTAATGAGCTGTGAAAACCACTCAGGACCTGAAGAATTAGCAGGAAGGGTGTCTTTAAATTCCCAGAGGAGAGTTTACTGCCTAATTTGGGAGCCCACAGGCCAAGGCATTTCATGGAAGCGGGGCTAGCAACCCGGGTCTTGCCTTCTGTGACTCTAGAGTCTTGGGGACAAAATTCTCCTGGGTGGGGGAGGCATCATTTTCCTGGGTCTCCCAGACTTTTGGTTGGGGAAAAAGGGATTGAGTGGGTGGGGGTGGGGGCCAGGCTGGGGGGCCACCAGGTCCTCAGAAAAAGGTGGGGTGCTCAGGCATTAGGTCTGCGGTTCTTGGGTGGGGACATGGATGGTGGCCACTGGGAGTCCAGACAGAGCCTGGCTGGCTAGACTGGGGCTCTGGCTAGCTCCTGGGTCAAGGAGGCCTGTCCAGGAGGGAGGGGTCCTGAACGGTAGGATGTGAGGCTTGGGTCAGTTTATTCTCAGAGACCCATCCCTGCTGGGCTTCAGTGGGGAAACTCGCCAGGAATGGGAGAGCCTGGTGCAGCTGGGATTGGTCCCCTTGACCTTCTCAGCCCCCTGTCCTCACTGAGGTTTCTTCCCTAGGGATATGCTCCTCACGTGGGACTTCTGGGGCTCCTGCTCCTGGCTTACTCAGCCCAGTGGATGGAGAGGGCCTCTTGCCTAGAACTTCCAGCAAATGTCCCAACCACGGCACTCATAACTGGAACACTGGCCAGACCCTCCCTGAGCTGGGAGCCAGGGTCGGTGACACTGGTGACTCTCAGATGGAAGCCAAGGGGCCAGGGTACTGGTAGACCCAACCTAAAGTCATCCTCGAGCAGACACCCTTTCCTCCAGAATATCTGTATCCCCAGGAAAGACATACTGTAAGTGGGGGACCAGGCATGCAGGGGAGGGTCCCCTTTCTGGCAAGCAGGCAGCCACTTTCTAAATGCTCTCTCCCACACTGCTTGGCAGGGCAATGGTGCATGCCCTTGGCCACCCAGGTCAGCATGGTCAGGTGTCCATGGATCAAGCAGCCCCAAGGCTGTGTGCTCCCCATGTGTATGTGAGAATGGTGACCGGCACGTCTCCCAACGCACAGACACGTCTTTGCTCTTGTTTCTAAGCTCATAGATCCTCCGTGGGATTTCACAGACTACAGACCCTCCACGGAGATTTCCTTTTTCTCGACACCCTTCACTCTCCCGGCATCCCTGATTCAACATTCTGCTATGTTTCCTTCTGCTCTCTTGACTGCTCCTTCTCAGCCTAGCTTTCTGCCTCTTCCTCCCTGATATAATCTTTAAACTGAGCCTCAGGCCTCGGCCCCCTCCCCTCTCCCTGTGAACCATCCCAGGCGAAGCTCTCCAGCCCTGACTCAGACCACGTGTAGACGAATGGCCCTCAGCTCTGCATCTCCAAGCCTTGAGCTTTGGACTTGCCCACTTGACATCCCATCTGATCCCAAACTTGCACTTGCTCTCCCTTGTCCCATCTGCCCCTCTGCCTGTCTTCCCCATGAGCAGATCCTCCACTTGTTCCATCTGGAGACCTGGGTCAGGCTGCACCTTGCCAGCCCCGAGCTCAGTGCTGCAGTGTGGCCCAAAGCAGACTCGCTCTGGGATGGAGCACAATCCCGGGCACCTAGTAGGTGTTCAGTTAGCATTTATGCTGCAGAGGGACCAAAACTGCTCTCTGTGTTCTAGCAGGACCCAGTGGGAGACTTTGCTTCTAAAACTTTACTTCATGCGCCTGGATGGTGAGGATTATTGCTGCTATTTTAGCTTACTGGGAAGAAGAAAAATTAACAACTCACTCCTGTTATTAAAACCAGAGGAGAGCTACTGGTTTGTCAGAGCAGGCAGGAATCACAGTTAAGAACACTTAGTGCGGCACCCACAGGCCCACCAAATACGGGCTTGGGATGGTTGGGATGATCTCGGCACGTGTCTCGTCCTGTGCTTTCTTTTTTTTTTAAACTTTTAATTTTGACATAATTCACTGGCAATTGCAAAAATTGTAAAAAGAGTCCCTCCTAGGCTTGCCCCAGCTTCCCCCAGGGGTGACATCTTACAGAACTGCAGTGCAATATAAAAATCCAAGAAAATGACATCAGTGTAATACTGTTAACTAGACTATCAGAGCCTGGCTTTTTCAGCCCTGTTGCAACTTGAAATTGTGGGGGCGCCCGCGCGCATATGCGTGCGAGTGCGCGTGTGCCTGTGTGCACGTGCGTGTGCAGTTCTGTGCAATTTCCTCCCACGCAGAGATTCAGTGACCACCACCACAATCAAGAGGCAGGACTTGGACACGTGGGTAGCTGTATTCTTGGGCATACAAACAAGTCACCAGGAAGAATCTGCTTCATGTTCACTTCCTAAGAAAAGACTACCAGCTACGGAGTTCATGCAAATGAAGACCGGTTCCCATGGAAGAGATGCTTTATGAAAATAATGGTCGAGTTTGCCCGGGAATGAAATACTCCTTTTCATGTTGTTTTTCAGAAAATATTCTCTTCCTTTAGTTAACATTGTTTGGTGCATATCTAGAATGTGTGTATGAAAGAGGAAAAAGTACATGGGAAAATCGCCATGTAATTGTCCTGAGGGAAAATACCCTATCAAAGAAATGATAATAGCAGATACCTAGTAATGTTTACTACGTGTTCAGGAGCAATAAAGCTTAAAAAAAATCCATCGTCGCAGAAGAACTCCCTTGTGTCACCAATTTGTATTCACACCCCACCTCCTCTCCCCTGTCTCTGTCCCCAAGCAACTATTTAGCTGTCCTTCATCTCTATAGTTCTGTCGTTTTTGAGAAGGTGATATAAATGAAAATATATAGTACATATTCTTTGAGATCGACTTTTGTCTCCATTTAGCATAATTCCCTTGAAATTCATTGCTGCATGAATCAATAGTTCATTCCTTTTTATTGCTGAATAGTGTCCCATTGTATGGATATATCAGAGTTTATTCATCATTAAAGAGTAGAGGTTCTGTGAGTATTCATGTGCAGGTTTTGGTGTGAATATCATGTTCATTTCTCAGGACTAGCAGTCCAAAAGTGTAAGGGCCGGTTGTGTGCTAAGTGCCCGTTTACTTTTGTGAGAAACTGGTAGATACATTTTCCAGAGCCGTGGTACCATTTTACATTCTCACCAGTGATGAATGAGAGATCTCTGCATTCTTGCTACGATTTGGTGTTATCACTATTTTTTTCTTGTAGTTGTGTTAACAAGTGCATAGTAATATTCTGGTTTCAATTTGCATTTCTTAGTGGATACGGGTGCTGAACATTTTTTTTCATGTGTTTATTTACCATTTCTGTCTTCGGTGAAATATCTGTTCATGTCTTTTGCCCATTTTGTAATTGGGTGTTTCTTTTTTGGTAACTGTGGAGGTTTTTTTGTTTATGTTGTGAATTTAAATATAACTTCAAGTGTACGGTTCAATGAACCATCTATACATATACATATGTATATGTCCATATGTCAAAACCCCAGAAATAGCAAAATTAGAACTACCAGATCAGTAAAATAGTATCTAGCAAGGGGTTTATTGTGCATATAAGAACAGTCTGCAAACTGGGAGCCCTCAAACTCACACTGGAATGAGGCCCAGAGGTATAAAATTATAGGACAGTCTTATGCAGTGAAAATACAGAGGCTGTTTATTTTTCCCAATGATTGGGTATAGCGTGAGGGTTTTCCCAGTGATAGGGGATTGGTTAAAAGTAGTTACCTCATGCCAGCTTTGGGCAATGGCTTAAGTTTCGTTTAGGATTTTCAGAGACATTTCCAAGAAACAGCCTGTTAAGTTTTACTTATTTAGTAGAATAAGCTAAATAGTTTCACTTACACGGCTTAAATGGTTTTGTCGGGTCAGGGAATTTTCAAGTTTGGTCTTCATTTTGCATTTTACTTGTATTCACATATATATGAATGTAAATGTAAATATATAAAAATTATATATGTAAGTTATATATCTACATATAATATATAAATTACATGTAAATCCTGTATTATATGTAGACATATAACAGATATATATATAAAGCCCTCCTCTTGGGTGTGAGTGGGCCATCACTGCTGTGGTTATATAATGTTATATGGATTTTGCAGATGTAATTAAGGGCTTTCATCAATTGACTTTGAGTTAATCTAAAGTTAATCCTTCACTGGCCTGACCTTAAAAGAGGTCAAAGTGAAAGAGATTCTCTTGTTGGCTTAAAGGACCACATGGCAGAGAAGAGCGAGTGGCCTTTAAGAACTAAAGGCTTCAGCCTCACACCTGCAAGGAACTGAAATGCTCTCTCACCCTGCATGAACTTGGAAATGGAGTCCAAGGTCCAAATGAGAATGCAGCTAGGTGGACACCTTGATTTTATGAGCATTTTGAGACCCCAAGCAGAGAACCCAGGTGTACCATGCCAGGGCTTCTGACCTGCATAACTGTGTGAAGTATATAATTATATGTGGAATAATAAATCTGTATTTTTTAAAAAAGATTTTATTTATTTGAGAGAGAGTACGAGCAGGGGGAGGGGCAGAAGGACAAGCAGACTCCCTGCTGAGTGCAGAGCTCTACCCGGGGCTGGAATGTGGGGCTGCACACCGGGCTTGATCCCAGGACCCTGAGATCATGACCTGAGCCAAAGTCAGACACTTAACTGACTGAGCCACCCAGGTGCCTCTAAATCCATATTATTTTAAGCTGCTAAACTTGTGTTAATTTGTGATGCGGCAATAGAAAAACAATGCATTTCCCCACTGGATGGCCTGGGCACCTTTGTTGAAAATCAATTGAGCATGTATGTCTGGGCTTATTTCTGGACTCTGTTCTTTTCCACTGATACGTTTATCTATCTTTTTTTTTTTTACCCAAAATATTATCATTTGGATTACCATAGCTTTATAGTAAGTCTTGAAAATTGGATACTAGCTTCCAGATTTGTTATTCTTTTTCAAAATTGTCTTGGCTATTTTAGGTTCTGTGCACTTTCACGTAAATTTTAGAATCCGCTTTTTCACATCTACAAAAAAAAAATTTGCTGGAATTTTGAATCTGACGATCAATTTGGGGAGATCACACAGATTAACAATATCTGATTCATGAACATGATATATATTTCCATTAATTTAAGTCTCCTTGAATTTCTCTCAGCAGTGTTTTGTAGTTTTCAATGTGGAGATTTTAGGCATCATTTGTTAAACGTGTTTGTATGTATGTAATGCTTTTTCATGCTGTTGTAAATAAAATATTTTTAATGTTTATATTCCAGTTTTTTACTGCTAGTGTATAGAAACGCAAAATCTTCTTGTTTTAGCCTTGTATCTGTGAATTTGTTAACTTCATTTATTAATTCCAGTAATTTGGGGTAAATTCTTTTTTTTTTTTAAAGATTTTATTTATTTGAGAGGGAGAGAGAATGAGAGAGAGAGAGCATGAGCAGGGAGGAGGGGAGAGGGAGAGGGACAAGCAGACTCCCCACTGAGCAGGGAGCCCGATGCGGGACTGGATCCCAGGACTCTGGGTTCATGACCTGAGCTGAAGGCAGATACTTAACCAACTGAGCCACCCAGGTGCCCTGGGGTAAATTCTTTAAGGTCATCTACATAGACAATCAAATTTTCTATGAATGAAGGCAGTTTTATTGACTTCCTTCCAATGTTTTTGCCTTTTGCTTATTTTTCATGCTTTATCAAAGTATGCAGGACCTCCAGCATAATGTTCAATAGGTGTTGTGACAGTGGATGGCATTCGGTACATCACCACTTAGTATGATACAAATTATAATTTTTTCATAATTTTTTTCCCATCAAATTGAGGAATTTCATTTCTCGTCCTAGTTTGCTGGGAATTTTTGTCATGAACTGATGTTAAGTTTTGGCAAATTCCTTTCCTGCATCTATTCAAATGACTGTATGATTTTCTCACTAATTTCATTAGTGGTATGGATTATAAATTGGTTTTTGAACTCTTGCATCTCTTGGAAACCACATGGCCGTGATTTATTGTCATTTTTTACATATTGCACGATTTGATTTAGATTCTATTTAGTCCTATGCTGAGGACTTTTGCATCTATGTGCGTGAGATTGGTAATTTTTCTTCCTCAAATATTTGGTAGAACTCACCAGTGAAATCATTTAGACCTGGAGTTTTCTTTGTGGGAAGTTTTGGTTATAGTTATTGAACAGATTTATGTTGTGGTTGATCTGCAAAGCTGGATGCCATCTATCACCTCCTTTTCTGTGTGCTTGCTTCTACATGGATCTCCCTCCCTGTTGGTGGGACGGCCTTGAGACTTGCTTTGAAAAACGGAATACTGCTGCTTTCCTTCTTAAAGCCAGCCACTATGTAAAAAATCTGACTATTCTGTGACCACGTTGCTGAGAGGAGGCTCAAGTGGAGAGATCATTGGGAGGAACACTGAGGTACCAGACATGTGAGTAATTCATTCTTGGAACTTCCAGTTTGGCCCAGCTGCCGGCTGAAAGCAACAGAGTGAGTCATTCCAGCCAATACCATTTGGAGAAGAACAACCCAGCTGAGGTCCATTAACTTAGCAACAACAAAGGGATTTCTACTTTTGTTATTTTAATTTACTGAGTTTTGGAATTGGCTATGAATCAATAGGATGCTGAAAAGAAGGGCTATTCATGTTTTCTCTTTTTTCTTGTGTCACTTTTGGTATATTTTGTGTCTCAAGGAATTTGTCCATTTCATCTAAATTGTTGAATTCTTCATAAAGTTTTTTACAATATTTCCTTTTTTAAATAAAGATTTTATTTATTTATTTGAGAGACTGAGTGAAAGAGAGAAAGAGAGAGAGAGCACACAAGCAGGAGGAGAGGGAGAGGGAGAAGCAGGCTCCCTTGCTGAGCAGGGAGCCCGATGTGGGGTTCAATCCTAGGACCCTGGGATCATGACCTGAACTGAAGGCAGACACTTAACCGACTGAGCTATCCAAGTGCCCCAATATTTCCTTATTTTAAAAATATCTGTTGGGGGCTCCTGGGTGGCTCAGTCATTAAGCGTCTGCCTTCCACTCAGGTCGTGATCCCAGGGTCCTGGGTTTGAGCCCCACATCGGGCTCCTTGCTCAGTGGGAAGCCTGCTTCTCCCTCTACCACTCCCCCTGCTTGTGTTCCCTCTCTCGTTGTCTCTCTCTCTGTCAAAAAATAAAATCTTTAAAAAAAAAATATCTGTCAGATCTCTAGTGATAACTTCTCTTCTATTTCAGGTATTTTGTAATTCATGCTCTTTTTCCTTTCCTTTTTTTAAAATTTTATTTATTTATTCGAGACAGAATGAGAGAGAGAGAGAACATGAGATCGGGGAGGGTCGGAGGGAGAAGCAGACTCCCTGCTGAGCAGGGAGCCCGATGCGGGACTCGATCCAGGACTCCAGGGTCATGACCTGAGCCGAAGGCAGTTGCTTAACCAACTGAGCCACCCAGGCGCCCCTCATGCTCTTTTTCTTGATCAGTCTTCCTGATCAAGAAACTGTTTGGAGTTTTTACAATTTTATTAATCAATTCAAAGAGCTGTTTTTGGCTTTGTTAGTTTTCTCTGTTTATTTGCTTGTTTTATATTGAATTGATTTTGGCTCTTTATTATTTCTTTCCTTCCACTTGCTGTGGGATTAGTATGTTCTTCCTTCTTAGACTGCTAAAATGTAAATTTGAACTATTGATTTTTAATCTTTGCTTTTTTTCTATTATAGACATTTAGAAGTGTGAATTTTCTTCTAGGCACTGTCTTAAGTGCGTTCCATAAAATTTGTTATTTTTCATTATCATTCAGTTAAAGTATTTTCTGATTTTGCTGCTAATTTCTCTGTGTCATATAAGCTTTTTAGAACTATGCTGTTTACTTTCCAAATATTTGGGGTGATTTTCTAGATATCTTATTGTTCTTGGATTTTTAACCTGATTCCATTGTGCTCAGGAAATGTACTCTTAGAAGATTTTAATCTTTTGCAATTTACTGAGACTTATTTTATTGCCCAGCATATGGTCTATTTTGGTGAACATTCATGTGCACTTGAAAAAAATGTGTGTTTTGAAGTTGTTCAGTGAGGTACTCTGAAAATGTCAATTAGATAAATATTGTTGATAGTGTTGTTCAGACCTTTTACATCCTTACTGATTTTCTGTTTCCTTATTCTGTAAATTACTGAGGTAGGGGTGTTAAAATCTCTAGTTATGACTTGGGAATTGTCTAATTTTCTCTTTCCTTGAGTCAGTTTTGCTTTATGAATTTTGAAGCTCACTTATTAGGTGCAAACAGTGCTAGGTTTTTGTGATTTCCCAGGACCCTGGGATCATGACCTGAGCCGAAGGCAGATGCTTAACCGACTGAGCCACCCAGGTGTCCCAACTTTGTCTTATTTTCATATGACCATAGTAGCTTTCTTCTTTTTGCCATTTTCATCTTTTTCCATTCTTTTACTTTCAACTTATCTGTGTATTTATATTTCACATTTATATAGTTGGGCATTGCTTTTTAAAAAAATATATTTTCAAAAAAAATCTATTCTGACAATCATTTCCCTTTAATTAGAGTGTTTGGCTCATTTATATGAAATTATTGATATAGAGGGTTTTAAGTGTAATATCTAATTATTTGTTTTATATTTGTCGCATCTGCTTTGGGTTCCTATTCTTCTTTTGTTGGCTTCTTTTGGATTAATTGCATATTTTTTAATTCTTTTTTTATCTCCTCTATTGGCATTGAAGCTTTTCTCTTTTTTATTTTTGTTTTTAGTAATTTTAGAGATTACAATATGTGTTTTTAACTTATCACAGTCTACTTATAATATTGTTTCATTTTACATATTACTATTTACACTTCACAAATAAAAGAAACTAATAACAGCATAACTTCATTTTCCTCTCCATTCTTTGTGTTATTGCCATAATTTAAATTTTGTATATATTAAACCTCAATTTATCTATCTATCTGTTATCTATCTATCTATCTATCTATCTATCTATCTATCTATCTATCTAT